>NW_015090809.1:623840-658123 GCF_001431845.1 Calidris pugnax
CCGCCCCTTTCTTCACCCCCTTTTTTCCCCCCATCTCATTCATGCCACATTCCACAGTGGCAGGGTCCAACAACAATATAGGAGGGTACCCAAAATGAAGAGGCAGGGCCTTCCATTCTTCTGCGTCTCTTGAATTAATTAACTGGAAATGAGTTTTGTCAATGTTTTGGAAAGGCAGAGGGGTGAAAAGAAACTGCTAGAATTAATCACAGTGAGAAACTACCTCTTCAGCAGTCTGCCAGAGTTCAGAAAACCCATGAGAAATGCAAAATAAAAGGAAAGTGGGCTGACTTACCATCCAAAGGAACAAATAAAATTCAAACAAACACCCGAGTCTCCAAAACAGAGACATGCCCCAGTGCAAAGGAATGTAGCATCTGTTGCCACAACAGCTTCATCTTTGTTTGTAA
The DNA here is from genome assembly GCF_001431845.1 of Calidris pugnax. NCBI lineage: Eukaryota > Metazoa > Chordata > Aves > Charadriiformes > Scolopacidae > Calidris > Calidris pugnax. The sequence continues at coordinate 624,251 of NW_015090809.1, forward strand.
TATACTTGTCATGAAGACTGAAAGGTAACAAGGTAAAAAAGACAAATTATGAATAATTTAAATACACAGGCGGCACGCCGTGTTCCATTCACTAAATGTTTATGTGCACCCAATGTTCCACTGATCATTATATAAGAGGAGATATTTAAGCACCACGACTGAAAACGAGTAACTTTCATTGTTTAGCCCTGACTCAGCACAGATCTTTTAAACAGAGAAGGCAGACTGCAAAGCAGTTATTCCTCTGTTGAGTTTTTAATGATAGTTATTCTCCAGGTTCAGCAATGGAAATTAGAACAACTCAATAGTGCACACATAACATCTTTCTGCTAACAAAAAAAAGAAAGCAATGACATTTCAACCATCTGAAAAGAAGGATCTTCTTCCATAGGTTAATTTACCTAGCTATTTAGAAAACGTGTAGGTGTCTTTTTGTTTACAACAGTGAAGGAGAATTATCATTTGGCAGTTTTCCTGAGAACAAATATAATACTTCCAGCAGACTGAAACTAAAACTGAAGAAATCTTGATTGCCTGAGCAGGGAAAAGTATTTTAAAAGAGAAATCCTCTTTTAATGATTTGACTGTTCTTAATTTTTTTGTTCACGAGGGCTTTTTCCTGGCAGATTTCAGAATTAACTTGTCATCTCGTTTCTCTATCTCTAAACCCATACTCTCAAGGGCAGAGTTGTCTGCCAGGCCCTTCTCCTCCATCTGTGCAATAAGCTCTTGGTTTCTCTCGTTCTGTTCGGTGAGATTTCGGATGGCATAGACTGCCCACTGGTTCACAACTGGTGGACAGAGTTAAGGATCATTTATTTCTTTAAAGATGAAGCAATACTTCTTTTATTACTGCAGCCCCCAATTCCCCCAATCCCTCAAACCTAGAAAAACAGTAGAAACCAAGGGCTGGAAAATTAAGACATTTACAAGCAATGATTCTGAACCTGCAAATACTTGCATATGAGGTAATTTAAGTTTAAATGATGTATGTCCATTAACTTCAGGCAAATTTACTAGGTTTTATCTTGAATTAAAAAAAAAAAACACCCAACCAACCAAAACACAAATGAACTGCAGGAATTAAAAGGACACATTGTTTTAAACCCAAATTACAGTTAATTGAAATGTTCCAGTGATCTTCCTAGTGAGATTTAAAAAACACCCTCAAAACAAAAGAAAACAAGTTAGTCACCGTGTTTACAATCGGGACACTTCAACACTACACTTCCAAGGACTCGCAAACAAAACGAGCTGTTAAATCAGGTACAAGAGAGATGACAACTATTATTTTTACCGTAAAAGTTCAGGAAATGTAGAAAAAGAGAAACATACCTTCCCCAGGTTAACAACTGAAAATAGCACAAATAGCACATGGGAGACACAAATATTTTAACTCCTACTGTTATCTAAACTCAGTCCTTTGTGCCTGGGTGCTTTTAGGAACATGCCAGCAGAAGAGACACTAGGATCACCAGCAGGTAGCTCCTGCTCACCTTTAAATGGGCACAAGCTGCAACTCATTCACCTACTAAGGTGGTCCCTTGAGGCCAGGATTGAGGCACATGTCAGGGCCGCAGACAAAGGATTTAAATTCCCAGGATTATCAGTCAGGCATCTTCCAAGTGAACTACAGTGTTCATTTTATGAAGTGTCAGAGATGTTAGTCCCAATTCTGCAGCTGAAAAGCTACGTTACGATATAATCTTTCCCCAGTTCCCCATACGGGAGGCAAGCCATTCTGAATCACACAAAAGTGGTTTGCCTGCAGGGCACCAATTATTTACTACATGTAGCTTCACATCCAGTGGAAGAATATGCATAATTTACTCATCTCCTTGACATCTTTTGGGTTGGACAGTGTCTAAGCACAGAGATAAGACAGTGCTCTTGTGGGCATTTGCCAGAGGGTGACTGGAGGGGAAAACTCAGTTGGGGAAGAAGATGGAAACTGCAGCCAAAAGAATAAAGCAGGGGAATTGGAATTGGAATTCTTCCACAAGCTGTCACGACAGCATTTGGAAAATCATTCTGCCACAAGCTGTCACGACAGCATTTGGAAAATCCAGTACCACTGCATGCACGGTCTTACAGTAGCAGTCTTGCCATTTTCTGGGTGCATTTTGCACTGATTGCTGTGCCTACCTTGCTGCCACCTCCAACAACCCCTCTCAGCAGAGGCAGCCTCTTGTGCTGGGTTGTTGGGACACACCAGGCAACGTGGATGAACACCAGAACGTAGCAGGAGCAGCTTTCTCAATATAAGACCCTGTCCTGCCTTCACGTGCTCACACTTTAAGAGAGAGAAAGTGACAAACTGAGAATACAGGAGACCCAAAAAAAAAAAAAAAAAAGAAAAAGTTATGACTATAGCTAACCACAGAGCTACTTAGATGCCAAAAGAGAAGAGAGAGAAGGGACTGAAATAAAAAGCATGTGAGGAACTGTGAACAGAGAGAAGGGTTTAAACGAAGAGCAGCTTGAAGAAACATCACAGGAAACACATGTCTAGGGAACAATCCTGCACTGGCACACACCAGTGAAACAGCTCCCTGTCTTTTAATAGCAGTTTAGATTTATTTTCACATTCAAGCAGCCCTGAACTGGAAATCAAAAATGGCAAAGCAGTAACAACTGTAGGGCTTTTTTTCCTGACAGTTCTTCATGCTTTATAAGGAAACGTGCTGCATTCCCCCTTCATTAAAAAAATTCTGGATCCAGTAACAGAGGAGAGAAATTAAGAAAAAACAATAATTAGGTATCACATCAAAGCCTTAACAGACGAACACGACTAAGAATATCAATGCATTCTCCTCTGTCAGTGCATCTCTACTGTGATGGAGTGAAAAGACAAGTGCCAAACTACATGTAAGTTACATAAATTGCACTGAAGATTACATTTGAGTGTATAAAACAATAAATTGCCACAGAAATCAAATCAGATGTAAGCAGAGTCTCACTCATCAGCTCCAACAGTAAGAATAAGTTTCAGAACAGTAAAGTGTGCAAGCTGACAAATGCACATGAACAAAGAGCTGAGTACAGGGAGATACCTAATGGGTCTTTCCGAGGTCTGATTTAAGGCATTTCGTGAGTGCCAAGAAGTAACATCAAGTTCTCCCTTGGACTCTCCCTCATGGACTGTGAGACACATGCTACCACCCTCTCTGGCTCTACTCCTGGGATCAGAGGATGACAGCAGACTTGCTGTGCTCCTAAAATACAATTCAGCTGAACACAGGGAGATACCTAATGGGTCTTTCCCAGGTCTGATTTAAGGCATTTCGTGAGTGCCAAGAAGTAACATCAAGTTCTCCCTTGGACTCTCCCTCATGGACTGTGAGACACATGCTACCACCCTCTCTGGCTCTACTCCTGGGATCAGAGGATGACAGCAGACTTGCTGTGCTCCTAAAATACAATTCTGCAGAAAATAGAGCACTTGCATAATAGAATACCTCCAAAAAAAAAAGTTATTTTCAAAGAGTGACAGACCTCAATCATGCAAAGTGCCACACAAAGTACTCTCCAATTTTTATTTATTTTTTTTTATGTATTAGCCTTGGGAATAATCCTGTTACCATCATCTTTATCTCCTTCAACACAAAACCTCTGCTAAACCCCACAGCAAATGATGTTTTCCTATTATCATATCCATTCATGCTTACATAATATCTAAGACATCCCCCATTATCTTATGAACTCTATCATCATTATGGCATTTATCATTATTGACTACTGTAGCTGAAGCTGAAAAATGGTTTCAATAACGTTTTCACTCACTCAAAAAACTCTTTTCTGTAGGTAGGTTTTCCATTGTAAATTCAGTCATGAATATGCATGATTCCCCTTGTTCACATGCTGTGTGAGGCTAAGACCTTTGGATGGCTGTGTGCAGACCTAGACAGACTTAAGTGTCAGCAGAGATTAAAGCTACTCCCCAGCTAATATTCACATTACCCTCTTGCTCCTCTCCAAAGATAGAGACACAGAGAGAAAATTAAACATATTCTAGAGCCTCTAATCCTACCAACACTTTAAGCACTTTATTGTACGCTCAGCTTTAGAAAGAGAGCTTCTAAAGTTTCCATAGTGACTACAAATAAGAGCATGAGCCTGTTTGTTGTGAAACTGCATAAAAGAAAAAGAAATGCAGCAAGCACAGTAGATCAGATTGTGCGGACTTGGCCAGGTTTTTCCAAGAGGACCTATTGCCCTCTCAAATTAATTAATATTATAGACAAGAAGTGAAGATTACACTATCTCTGTCACAGTGCAGAGGGCATACAGAAAAAAAAAAAAAAAAAAAAAAAAAATTTTTCAATTTAGGGAATGAAAGCAAACATTTGTGCACATTTATAGCAACTCTTTTCCAAAATCCATCAGTACTGTATGCTATGGGATTCCTGTGTAATTTTCACTTATACAAACAACACAACTGAATCAACTTGCCCTGTGTTCCATACTTGCGTAACTCATTTAATTTTGCAGAAGCTTCATTACTAGACTATCTGTGTTTAGGGAATGAAAGCAAACATTTGTGCACATTTATAGCAACTCTTTTCTAAAATCCATCAGTACTGTATGCTATGGGATTCCTGTGTAATTTTCACTTATACAAACAACACAACTTGCCCTGTGTTCCATACTTGCGTAACATACAGCAATTTAAAATAGTAGTAAGTTTTAAAAGTATTATCATTAACTAATAAAGGATACTGAAGAGTGGTGACAAGGTGAATGAAATACATACATCTGTTTTCTTAAGTCTCCTTGATAGCTATTAATACTGAGGAATTTATAAATGTAACATCCTTGGTGAAGAGTTTGATTTATTACATATTGTAATAAACTTTTTTTAAGTTAGACTATTTCCTGCACTACAAGTGATTTTCAATAATTAAATGATTACTTAGGAAACTTTCATTCTTAAGTCATTTGGCCTAATGAGAAAAAGAGGATATTCTTTGCCCAATTCCACTCCTCATTTAAATCAAATTTTTGACTACTTAAATACTACCTACATTTTAATCAAACATAGGAAGAGATACAAAACCTTATCAAGAAAGACAACCCATATGGGTTGGAACCCTAGTCAAATAGGATGTTTAATGCAACAGCAAAAGCCACCCAACTCAGAGCTTTTTTGGAACAGGTCTATAGGGCTAAAAACTCGAGATGATGAAAATACAATTCTTGTAAATTGCATTTCTTTCTGGTCTTCAACAAGTAATCCAATTATCACTTAAACTATAGACAGGAATGAAATACTGAAGTGTCACATTAGAAGAATCATTTCCACTTACAGACCCGACTGGACCACACTGAAAAAGACATAAACCATTCCCCGTTCAAGTCTTTCAGTCCTTTTAAGTACTTTTGTTTCACAGCAACATTAAGATAATTCTTCTCACCATTAAAAGAGGTCTCTAGACAGCCACTGCAATTGTTAAACCCAGTTTGGATCAATGAGCTGTGATTGACCACACGTAGTAGACAGACAGTATTTTGGTCCCTCACAGTCAGCCAAATTGCTCACAAAGCTCTACAAGTTTCTGCCTATTGGGGGTTTTAGTGGTTTTATGAAGTCTTTATCTTTTTTACATAACTTATCTTTTTTACATAACTTTTACTTGTGCTTAAGACCTAAGCACAAAAAAAAATAATCACAGAAAGTGTGAAGAACAAAAGGCTTTATCGTATTTACTTATTATAAAGAAGCTAATTCATACTTTTATAATTAATGCTTTGGACTCTATTTATACCTGATGTTCAATTATAAGCATCAGAAAACTTCAGGAATTCAGCCTATACAAAGTTAAAATACTCTGCCTAGAAGTTAGAATAAAAAGGTTTAATTCCTGTGCTTTTATTCCATAGCTGATAACTGCTATTCTGGGTTTAAAAGGCAGAAATGAGCAGTGCTGTATCAGCTGGGAATGTCCATCCTTCCTTCCTTCCTTCCTCCCTCTGCAGAGCAGCCACAATCCAACTCATTTAACCTAGGAGCCTCGTCCATCCTTCCTTCCTTCCTTCCTCTGCAGAGCAGCCACAATCCAACTCATTTAACCTAGGAGCCTCCAAGGTGGAGAGGCACCATTTGATGATGGAAGAGGCATTTCTTTCTGATCACCCTTTTTAAGGCTAAGATTTGTAACACTGGGGAACCTAAAGCAGAGGTTCATTTCTGCTATAGGTAACTCTCACCTGGTCCAAGAGACCAGTAGGAGGGCTGGACCATCCACCACTGAACAAGCTTCCATCTACACCACTACGTGGCAGCAAAGCTTCACTGGAAATGCATGAAGTAAGATGCCTGCAGCCAACCCTTTCTACTCCTTACTGGGACAGGAAGGCTAGGCACCCCCCCCATACAAATTTGCTTCCACAAAATACTTCGGCAAAGACAGAAAGCCTATCCCCAAAAACGTGAGCAGCTTGAATTCCGCTCTCTAGAAGACCACTGCTTTGCCCGAGAAAGGTCTCAAGAGACACCATCTCAGAATAGAGAAATGGGTAGAACTACTCAGTTTAAAGTAATCCAAAGAGTTTCAATACTAAGGTAACGTTCTCTGCCATTCGCAGCCTACAAAAACGAGGAAACATCCACAGCAGAAAATAACTGTATGTTAAATATTTTTTTCCAGTTCCCAAGCCTTCACTAACCTTCCACACCAGTAATTGCCTCTTCCTCCAGCAGACAAACACCATCTCTAGCCACCTTTATTTTCTCCAGTCTCTGAAGGTCCTACCTATCATCTGTAATGATGAACCCATTTCTTAAAGCGTGCCTTGTGGGATATGGGTTTCTTTAAAATGGAACTGCTATCTTCTGTATAATCCAGACAGGCATGTTATAACTCATGGATAACCTTCAGTGCAAGTTTACCCATTTAAGCATTTATGGCCAATAATTACACTTTGAGACCACAACGAACCATTATACCTCTTTTGCCCAACAGTTCTGCACAGAACACAGACAAAGGGAAGTCAGTCACTCTTGAAATCCATTCTGGTTCATGTACAAGATGCTGTCATGCCGTTTTCTGAAAGACACCCTATCTTGACTAGGAGATTTCACTATGTCCCTAAATAAACTCTTCCAGTGGGTAAACTCATTACAGTCTGTGATCCATTTCTCCTGTAGATTTGTTTAGAATTGTTTCTAAACACCGATTTTCATTATCGATTTTTAAAAAAGTAATTCACAGCTGATCATCAAGGCACTCAGTAAGCATCTTTTGCACAAACTAGAGAGAGAAACTAAGGGAAATATTCCAAGCCTTATATAATTATGTACCTCTTTCTTCCATTTGTATTTTTCAGCATCCCTTCTGAAGCATGGGCATCAGAGCTACATAACAAATTCTGCCAAAATTTGCTATATGGCTGATTACAGGTGAAACGCAGTCGCCTGCTCCTTCTGCCTATTAGTAATTCAGAAGAAGTGAAAACCAAAAGCTCACAATATTTACCTCACAATAGCTGTCCTCTCACTCCTAGCTACAGTCCCACAAGTAGAGTCCAAGTTCTCCAGGTCATTCAGAAATATGTTGTCAGCACTGTCCAATTCTGACACCCAGACTCAAATCACAGAATCATCTAGGCTGGAAGAGACCCTTGGGATCATCGAGTCCAACCATCCACCCTACTCTAAAGTCCTCCCCTACACCATATCCCCCAACACCACATCTAAACGGTTCTTAAACACAGCCAGGGATGGTGACTCAACCCCCTCCCTGGGCAGCCTATTCCAGTGTCTGACCACTCTTTCTGTGAATAATTGTTTCCTAATGTCCAGTCTAAACCTACCCTGGTGCAACTTGAACCCATTACCCCTTGTCCTATCATCTGTAACTTGGGAGAAGAGACCAACCCCCACCTCTCTACACCCTCCTTTCAGGGAGTTGTAGAGAGCAATAAGGTCTCCCCTCAGCCTCCTCTTCTCCAGACTGAACACCCCCAGCTCCCTCAGCCTCTCCTCATAAGACTTGTTCTCCAGACCCCTCACCAGCTTTGTTGCCCTTCTCTGGACCTGCTCCAGCACCTCAATGTCTTTCCTGTGGTGGGGGGCCCAAAACTGGACACAGTACTCGAGGTGGGGCCTCACCAGTGCTGAGTACAGGGGGACAATCATCTCTTGGGCCCTACTCGCCACACTGTTCTTGATACAGGCCAGGATGCTGGTGGCCTTCTTGGCCACCTGGGCACACTGCTGGCTCATGTTCAGCCCACAGTTGACCAACACCCCCAGGTCCTTTTCTGCCCGGCAGCTCCAGCCACTCTGTCCCCAGCCTGGAGCGCTGCAGGGGGTTGGTGTGACCCAAAATCATGAGGTTCATTCTTAGTTCCAAAGCTTGACCACATTTAAGTACATACTCCAGTGACGTCCAGCTAAATGGTACCCAATATTCATTAAAGTATTGTTTACTCCTTCAAAAACGTGGGTTATTACGGTATTTCTTACCTAGAGCAACACGGGGATTTTTCTCCCTAGATCACTGGTATTTCTTGGTTAACAGATTACACAAGACACCACTGAACAGTATTATATACCCAGATTGCTATTAGTCTGTAATGCCTGCCAGCTAAACAACATTTAATCCATCCTCTGTGTGCCACCTTTCATGGTTTGTGGGACTTAAAAGCACAGTGCCAACACACCTCAGCATACTATGAAATTATACACAAAATTTTAGTCAAGTACTCCAGAGCTACAAAAGCCATAGTACACGTTTAGCTATGTCAGGCTATTTTTATTATAATGTCTCTCATGCCAAAGTTTACAGAACTTTCAAAAAAGTTAAGCCACAACCTCTAGTTTGTTTTACTTCTTCCTATACTCAGACTTGTAATACTAGCCTTAAACCATGAATATGACACATTCATTTTTGCTGCTCAGGCTGCCAATTTTTTTAAAAATTATGACTTACATTTTTAATAGAAACCCATAATTTATGAGTACCTATAAATCATCTGGTTTTAAAACAGAAAGAATCACACCCTTGATCAATCTCAAGCTAATGCTCCGCAGTTGCCATATTATGTTCTTTCAGTCCCTTCTATTACACTAACCCCATTTTAAGAATTCATGACAACTAAATCTGTTAGTTATCTATAAGAGGCAACAGAGAGTTAGCAGGTTGTTACATTAAAAAGAAAAAGCTTCAGTTACTGTTACCTACCTGTTAAAAATGCCTTAGCTTCTCTTATTTTCCCAGGTACAGAAAAAAAAAGGCAGGCAAAATTCCATTAAATTGAAACTCATGTATCAAATTACTATTAAAACCTAGCACAAACATGGAGATGTAAAACACTATAGCATAGGGGGATGGTAATTGTGTTCACAAACTGATTAAATATCAGGCAGACGGTAATAATTTTAAATTTCCTTGGACATGTAAAGAAAAAAGCTCCACCTATACACAGAAACACATTAATGTGCATTTACATGCATAGATACAGAAATAAACGGCTTTTCTAAAATGCTTTAAATGGAAATTACAGAAGTCATATAAAACTTTCAAAAATTTGGTATGTCTCAAAAAACAAACCTAGTTAATACGTGAGATGTGGTCAAGCTAATTATAATTTATCGCTCTAAGGTAGATGACAAGATAAACTGACTCACAATGGATAGAAGCTCTTTTGCTATTTATAATTCGTGGATGTTAACCTATTTATATAGATTCAACAAAGATCTGTATGCCAGTTTACAGACTGGAAGCCTGTAACCAGTGGTGTCCCCCAGGGGTCAATACTTGGTCCAGTGCTGTTCAATATATTCATCAGTGACCTGGATGAGGGCACAGAGTGTATCCTCAGCCAGTTTGCTGATGATACCAAACTGGGAGGGGTGGCTGACACCCCGGAGGGCCGTGCTGCCATCCAGCGAGATCTGGACAGGCTGGAGAACTGGGTAAGGAAGAACCTCATGAGGTTCAACAAGGAAAAGTACAAGACCCTGCACCTGGGGAAGAAGAATGTCAGGTACCAATACAGGTTAGGCATGGACCTGCTGGAGACAAGATCTGAAGAAAAGGATCTGGGGGTGCTGGTGGACAACAAAATGACAATGAGCCAGCAGTGTGCTCTTGTGGCCAGGAGGGCCAACGGGATCCTGGGCTGCACAGGGAAGAGTGTGGCCAGCAGGTCAAGGGAGGTCATTCTCCCCCTCTGCTCTGCACTGGGGAGGCCACAACTGGAATCCTGCCTCCAGTTCTGGGCTCCCCAGTTCAAGAGGGACAGGGAACTACTGGAAAGAGTCCAGCGAAGGGCAACAAAGATGATTCAAGGATTGGAGCATCTCCCTTATGAGGAGAGACTGAGAGAGCTGGGACTCTTTAGTCTGGAGAAGAGAAGGCTGAGGGGAGACCTTATTAATGCTGACAAGGATCTCAAGGGCGGGCTGAGGGAGGAGGGAGCCAGACTCTTCTCAGTGGTTCCCAGTGAGAGGACGAGGGGCAACGGGCACAAGCTGGAACACAAAGGGTTCCACTTGAATATGAGGAAGAACTTCTTCCCGGTGAGGGTGGCAGAGCCCTGGAAGAGGCTGCCCAGGGAGGTCGTGGAGTCCCCTTCTCTGGAGATTTTCAAGCCCCACCTGGATGCTCCTGAGTGACATGCTCTGACAAGCTCTGGGTGGTCCTGCTTCAGCAGGGGAGTTGGACTAGATGATCTCTATGGTCCCTTCCAACTCTAAAAAATCAGTGAAATTCAGTTTACCTATGAGCATACTACTTGGGTATTTTATTGATTCAGGGTTTCTGAATAACCTATGTGGCATAACTCCCACATCTGCTGCTTTTGGTAATTTCAAATGTCCCTTTATGACAAGTAAGCAAAACAATGAAGGTAAATGAATCTCCAGCTCCAGTCTCATAGACACCAGATGATGTCCAGTTTGCATCCAAAAATAACAACAGTTAAATAAATGGGTGTTTTGAAAGATGCAACTGAATTATAACCAACTAAAGTTTTTCTCCCGTGTTCTGCAAAATAGCTATTAGGCACAATTGTGTCTGCTATGATTTCAGGAAATGGTTGCATGTCCTTGAAGAAATCTCAGAACACCAAGAGATAAGACCAAACCAACAAGGTCAGCGGAATGGACTGCAAATATATCCTTTAGTAAGAAGGAAAAGGGTAGATTTTGGAAATAGAAAAAAAGAAGTCTAAACAAAGATCTGGGGAAGCAAGAGAAAACGATTTAAGGATGAGGAAGGAGCTACACAGGACAAGGCATTCACCAGCTGAAGTTACAGATTGTTTTAATAATAGTGACTGAAAATGGAACAACAGAAAAATGACAGAATAAAGGTATTATGCAAAGCATTGGCCATATGACATCTGAATATTCTTTGGAGGCATGCAAGAAACAATGTCAAGAAGACAGACTGAAATATGATAAGGTGGTTGTAGAAGGCATTCCATTCTCAACAATATTTCTGAACCACTCCTAGCTTTATTTAAAAAAAACAAACCTTTGGGTTTCAAATTTCTAGTGCTCCGTCTCAGCCCAGAGGGGAATTTTTCAAAAGAAAGTCTACAGAAAAATCAAGCAAGCTGTTTGAGCTATAAAAGCAGTGAAATATTATATTTTCTCTGTTGTTCCCCCCCGCCTCCCCCAGTGCTCCCGGTAACTAAAGATCCACTTTCTTTCAAGAATTCAAGCCTGTCATGTATTTAAATCCACCAAGAGGATTAGGGCAGAGGACAAATATGACAATATTTGGTTTAGAAATAGAGTTATTAACTTTAATTCCTCACTTTTACATGCATGAGTTGGTGCCTACAGAGATTACTCTTCTCAAGGGATTAGAAATATTATAATGTAACATTTGAAAGAGCCTCCTCGCATTCTGTACAGCTCTGTTAAACTTTCTCCAGCTCTAAGAGGGACCCTGTACTTCTCACAGGTTTCTTAATAATGATAGTTATACTGAAGCTGTGTAGAAGTGAGATACTGAAGAACAGACATAATATTTACATCTCTGCAAAAAAAAAACCTGTTCTTGCTCAATGAATGACCACGCTTGTAGCTATTCCAGTCTATAGTCTGATCAGTTCATCTGACTAACTGTAAGATATAGAGGAACTAAGGTTTGTGCAGATGCCACAAAAAGAAATCCTCCACACTCTCTGGGGTCTCAGAGAAGAATTCTCAGCATGTAGGAGTTGAATTGGACTGAACTGGAGTGTGGCAATACACTGATTTCTTCTTGCTTGACCTTTTTTTTCCATTCTAGTTCCATCAACAGTAGCTGGCTGGCACTCAGTTGATGTTTTGTGTTGGTTTCAGCACTAGGAACCTCAAGGTTCAGGCCAACAAATTTCTGCTCTTTACCTGTGCTGACAAGTCCCATTCTTCCACTCCCAACCTCAGCCACTGCCAGGTCACTAAAAGCTCACTATCTACCTTTTTGTTAAAAGTCAATGGGACAATCAGTACCAGTTTGCAGAAAATAATCTTCTAAGAGTGTTCTGTCTCCAAGGGTAAGGGCTGCAATAGCAGCAACCTGTGATAATGCCAAACCTGAGCCACCTCCCAAAGAAGAGACTTCCATTCAGCCCAGGTAAACTTTGGCCTTCCTTGTGCAGCAAGGCAAGTGTCCACGGGATGAGGAAAAGGGAAATTAATTGCAAGTGAGCAGAACTTGACTGGGCAGGAGAAAGTCATTACCGCTTTCATCAGGAGGCTAGGTCTTATGCATTGACCAGATGCACTGAAATAACATGATTTTATGTATGCTTTTGAAAATACAGAACCAAATAGGTCACCTCAAACTACTAAATGCATTGGCAGTGCCTAAAGTGAGCTTTCCAAAGAAAGGCAACCATTACTAATGTAACGTTATGTTGTATTTTCTTGCCAACATACACGAGATAGCCACATTTACGTGAAAATGCTCAACTAAAAACTTAACTCACACTCCTATTTTTGCTTTCTACTGGCTTCTATTCAGCTGTGAGGCTTTTTTACAGTATGTGGCCTATTTTAGGTTACACTCTGTAACTTAGAAATGAAACGTCTGTCAGCTCCCCCAAAAGTCTTTGCTGGCATCTCACAAAAACAAACTGCCATTGTTGTAGACCATTGCAACTTGATTTCTTCTAGCCAAAAGTTTCATGAACCACAATTATACTTGCTGCTGCCACGAAGTCAGAAGTATTTGCAATCTACCTCTCAGATGACTTTCAAACTGAATATAATAGAAGAAGCTTAGGGAAGGAGTATTTGAAAATAAACTTACATCTTCTACATTTTCATCCATTATTCAAACTAAGGGGATATCAACAGCAACCACAGGTTTTCCCCTCCTAAATGCTAAAAATTCTTACTCCTAAAACACAGCCAGCTGGATTTTTACTCATATAAACAAACATGTATGTGTGTGTGTGCATATACACACACATACTACACAGCAGGATATTTTTTCTTCAAGGATATTTTTTCCTTCTTCTTCTGCCCTTTTTGCTAACAGGAAAACATGCCTGATTAGGAGTTAATATAATATGGACACCTGCTTGAGGTCATTCCAATTAAATTCAGACGTTCACAAAATCAATTTATCAAGAGACCTACTATAAGAATCTCAAAAGGCTAACACCAGCAAGCATCCTGAAAAAACAAAGATTATTCCATCTTCAAAACTTCTGATTCTCAAGTTTTATCTGTTAATCTAACAGCTATCACATTGCAGCACTTTGGATAATATGGTTTTTCCTATATTAGTAACAAATATTTGTAAGGACAGACATTAAATTTTAAAAAAACCCACCAACAACCAAAACAACAAAATCAAAAAACCCTCACAATCAAACCCCCCCAACTAGAGAAGGCACATCCTTGCGTGTTACCCCTGACCCTAAATGTTAGGGAGAAGCATAAAACCAGACAACTTAGTTAAGGTAAGTTGAAAAGTCTTCAGTAACAAACAGGTTAGCTTATTTAAAGTCTTTCGTAAGCATCTTTTTTTGTATGATTAGGGTCAACAGTCTTTTGATCAGAATGGGCTGGGCTCCCTCTTTATGTTTGCCTGTGAACAGAATCTGTGAAGGGCCAGAAATGAAGCTGGAAGGAGCAGAAAGAGGTTAGTGTAAGGTAAAAGACAAGAACAAAGAGAAGGGCTCTTCTCTGATGCTACAGCCTGCCAGACACGAGGAAGATGGTAGCTCAGAGAACAAAATAGAAGATATTTTCATTGAGAACACCTTTTCAACCCAAATAACCTGAAAAAGCAGGATCTGGAGTAAATTTTTTACTGGTATTACTGAGAAAGGCATCTCCAACTCCCTCTGCTATTCTGCGGCAGGACAATTTATTTGCTTTTAAACACAGGTTACGTAAGTAAAGCACAATGCTTCCAACTTTTCTGAAGCAGAACAAGAAGCTGAATTTTCAAACCCAGAAATCTCTCTCATGGAAGAGCCTTTCCTTAATGCAAAGGCAAACCCTGGCTGAAGAGCTACACCGAGCTCTCCCTCACAGCTTCCTACATCACCTTGGCAAACGGGAGCACCACTGAGGGATCAGATTTGAATTTCAGCAAGTCTCTCAACACCCAGCTCAAGAGCTGCCTAAACACTTCCTCTTAATTTAATCTTCCTTGAAAAGAGAAAAGTGACGAAATCTATTCACTCCGGATCATAAAGTAACAACGTGGGCAATTTTAAGATGTTTCAGTTTGAAGCAAGTAGGCTTTCAAATCTCAGTAAGAGCATTCCTCTGGTTTACCAGCATCACAAAATAGGTTTTGCACCAGACAGGGCTGTGTGGGCAGAGGGAGGAGAGGAACAGTTCAGTCTCTTCATTGTTACTGAATGGAGTCAGGCACCTACACGCCACTAAGGACTTGGTTTGTAGTGTCTAGAAGTAGCAGAACATGCTGCAAAGCAGGTGAAAGGAAAGGCCAAATCCAACTGCAAACTCCTCTTCTGCTTCCCTGCGTAAGACACGCTGAGAATGCAGCGGGCGAGGAATATGAGAAGCAGGAGAGAAGCAGGGGAGCATTAACTCCACGTAGCAGGAGAGCACCTGGAATATCTCTTGGTCAAAACGATGAACAGAGCAGTAGCCAGGAGCTGTGCTCCAAAAGCTGACGCAGCAAACTTTTGGCACAGCAGGTTAGTCCCTCCTCTGCCCTCGTGCTACTGATTTTTTTCATAGACCCGAACGCTGTCCGCTACGGATCGGCGGTGAAAGTTCATACTAAGAGGTGTCATTATGTCTAGTAAGTCTTTAAAAACCAAGTAAACAAAGTTTTATCCTCTGGTAAGAAGTTTATAGTACAGCCATAAAACGTCAGCCTGCATCAAAAGGTGTAAGAATTTCCACACTGCTCAAAAGGCAGTAAAGACTCCCATGGTATTTTATTTTCATTTAGTTCAGGATCGTAAATTACAACTCTAACCCTTTGAAGGCCTCAAACTTGATCCTCTTTTACTAACAGCTAAAACGAAGGATTAATCCTAGAAAGAAATTCTGAAAGTCCTTGCACAGCTGTGCTCTCCAGCAGAGGAAGAGGAACTTGGGATCAAAACTCCTTACTAGGTTTGCTTAGACCCAATCTGCTTAGAGAAAGGTAACTTTCCTTGCCCTTCCCACCACATCCAGCAGTGCCCCCCACCAGAATCAGACCGTGGAAGGACAACTCTTCTACTCAGCAGGCTGTCAAGAGACACTCAGAAAGGTCTCCAACTATAGGAATAATGATAAATGTAAAAAACTTGCATGTTAAGCAACCGAGTAACTCAGAGGATACTTCACACCCATTGCTCCTCCAACCAGCTTGTTAACATGTATGCTATCCTCTGTCCCTACATTATTTCATCCTTTTAAGATATATTTATACGTAGATGGTGTTCTACAGCACACAGTTATGAGAATAGGCAACATTTTCACAACTTTTTTTTCTTTCTTTTAAAATACTTGTTAAAAAGTGCGCCTTTTCTAACAATTTAATTTAAAAAACATGTTTCACGTGTTCAGTATAAGAAAGCTGAAAATTTTTGTTTTACAATACTTGTTAAAAAGTGTGCCTTTTCTGACAATCTAATTTAAAAAACCCGTTTCACGTGTTCAGTATAAGAAAGCTGAAATTACTCTAGACAGGGAAAGCATTTGATTTCCAGATGCTCTTATCAGAAACTGACAAGGAGCTAATGATTAGATGACAGAAAATAATAGCTCACCCACTGAACGCATCAGCAGGATTACCAGACAGTTCCTGAAGAGATGGATAAATCTGCTTAAGAATTGTTTCTCTTCAATATAAAGTTATTTCCCTCGAATAGCAATCTACCTTGGAAAGTCTCTGCTCTTAAACCCCAGGAAAAAAATCCCAAATAGGGAGCACAATGCCATTTATATTCAAATCTCCCCGACATTTCAGTAATCTGCATCATTAATTCTCTCAATTATACACATTTCATTACAGCTTGCTAGCCTTGTCTCTGTGCTTAGAATAAGTTCTCCAGCCAGATTTACGAAGCATATAGAATTGATGGGGTACTTCTTTTAGTCTATTGAATAAATTTCAGGTGAAGGAAAAGCTCCAAGATCTGACAGGATGACCAAACGTAGTCTTAATTCAGATTTCTGTCAGTTAGCTCTCCAAATTGACGTCTGTAAACCAGGAATATTTATTATTTTAGGAAAAAGAATATAACCACAGTTCAACTTACTAAGACTCCAGTTCACGAAAGCATATTTATGAGTTTGCTCACTTCTGAACCAAGCATTTAAATCCAACCTGGGCCAGTCAGACTTAGGTACCAAATGAAAGCAATGCTGACATAAATACATTAAACCCCCACACCTTTTCTTACGAGTCATATTCAGTAATTAGAATTCCTTTTGTAAAGGATACAAGGATTGTTGTCATCAATGCTGCAGTTGTCCAGGATCAAGGAGATGCCATCTAATTCATAAACCTAAATAAAACCAGAAGTTTAATTTAACAGATGTCTCAACAATACTAGTGATGTTGCATGCAAGAAATATGTAAAAATATATCGGGGATTTTTATTTCATGAAAAATATTAACCATGTTAACATAAATAGCAGAGTAAGTCTGGTATTATCAGCAGTATCACAAAGGAATAACACAAGCAGACATTAATTTCACATTCTTCCTTCAGTTAGCAGGTGTTTGAGGTATTTTCCATGTCATGCTTCTCACACCGAGTCAGAGAAGCTACCCTTATTGACAGCTCATGCTTGCTTCCTGAAGGAAGAACCATGAAAAACTGCTGAGTGACAAAAATAGGGAAAAAAAAAAGTTGAAAATTATACATGTTAGCATGGGGACACGTGTATTCTATAACTATGCAGCCTTCAAAAGCAATGTCTTACCTGTATGTACTTAAGCACAAATTCTTTGTGTCAAGTAAGAGCCACTGACCTTTTTCCTTCGATAAGGTGCTCATTACATAATTAGCAAACCAGCAAAGACAAGTTCTGTCTTTTTTTATTTTCTTTATCTACACGTTCCTATATATACATGTGAATTCACAAATCACACTAATACATTTTTGTGTGAGATAATAATGTATAATCCTAATGGACTCACACTACCAAGAACTCGGGACAAGCTAATGGCAACAATAAATATGTAGCATAATTATCTTAAGAAAGGTATATACCATAAGAAATTTATCTAGACTTCTAAGGTACAGTGTAACACCATAAATCATCATGCATATTTATAGCTCCAGAAAGCATCACGTATTTAAATGAAAACCCCTTCTAAATTACCAGCAAGATTTCAATCTTGCAAATACCTTAAGATACAGAAGCTTTTTTTAAAAAAAAATTACAAAATTATTTTTAAAAATACTTGACAGCATGGCGATTCATTATTTATATTCACCTTAAGATACAGAAGCTTTAAAAAAAAAATTACAAAAGTATTTTTAAAAATACTTGACAGCATGGCGATTCATTGTTTATATTATTATACTTTTATATTATTTATACTCTTTAAGCCACCTGGACAGGGCCTTGAGCAACCTGATCTGCATTTAAGCAGGGGAGCTGGACAACAGGTTCCTCCAGAAGTCCCTTCAACCTCAAGCTGTCTGTGATTCTGTGATGGCCAAACCATACTTGTCTAAATCTTAAATTCCTTAATTCCTTAAAATTAAATGTCAAACAAAAACCTGGTGGGCTAAGAAATTTAGATCAAACGTCAGTTTAGGTTGTGGCTTGATGAGAGGATTCATTATTTATATTATTATACTTTTATATTATTTATACTCTTTAAGCCACCTGGACAGGGCCTTGAGCAACCTGATCTGCATTTAAGCAGGGGAGCTGGACAACAGGTTCTTCCAGAAGTCCCTTCAACCTCAAGCTGTCTGTGATTCTGTGATGGCCAAACCATACTTGTCTAAATCTTAAATTCCTTAATTCCTTAAAATTAAATGTCAAACAAAAACCTGGCTAAGAAATTTAGACCGAACGTCAATTTAGGTTGTGGCTTGATGGGCCTTGAGCAACCTGATCTGCATTTAAGCAGGGGAGCTGGACAACAGGTTCCTCCAGAAGTCCCTTCAACCTCAAGCTGTCTGTGATTCTGTGATGGCCAAACCATACTTGTCTAAATCTTAAATTCCTTAATTCCTTAAAATTAAATGTCAAACAAAAACCTGGTGGGCTAAGAAATTTAGATCAAACGTCAGTTTAGGTTGTGGCTTGATGAGAGGATTCTCTCTTCGTCTAAATCTTAAATTCCTTAATTCCTTAAAATTAAATGTCAAACAAAAACCTGGCTAAGAAATTTAGACCGAACGTCAATTTAGGTTGTGGCTTGATGAGAGGATTCTCTCTTCCATCTTTTTTCCCCCCAAATAAGGTATGCTTTTATGTATCGTGTCGAACAACAAATCATGAAGTTTACACTGCAGGATGAATCAGATTTCTGAAATGCAAGTTGTGTGGTAAGAGAGGAAAGTTGGGTAAAAGGAGATTTAGATGTGAAATCCAAAACAGACTACTGTTCAGTAAAACCAAATTCAGAGACAAATATGAGCACATCCCTCTAACAAGTTTCTTTTCAGAAAATCTTATTGCATTGTCTCAACATAAGAAAGTAACAGAGATGGAGATATGAACAGCCAAGGCTGATATGTAAGAAAAACAAACAGCACTGCTAAGCTTTTAAGACCTAACTGGCACATCTGTGCTAACATGCATATCTATACCTGCATGAAAAACAGCTAACAACAGAAGTTAAAAAAATATCCTTTTTTTTTTTTCATGAAATTTTTGTGTTTTCTCCGAATATCACGCATCATGTATGATGTCATACTTCAAAGCTTGAACAAACAATGACCTTTCAGTAATACAGGACTTATCTGCCTACAGTGTCACCTTTTATTTTCCAGCAGTGAAACGCTGAACGGTACAAATTAATCTAGATTAAGCACCTCTCCGAATATCACGCATCATGTATGATGTCATACTTCAAAGCTTGAACAAACAATGACCTTTCAGTAATACAGGACTTATCTGTGCTTGGGAAATGTCAGTTCTTTGATTTTCATGCTGTAGCCAAACTCGGATATGCCTACAGTGTCACCTTTTATTTTCCATCAGTGAAAGGCCGAACGGTACAAATTAATCTAGATTAAGCACCGTCAACTGAAATAAACTATGCAATCTGTTCCTCTTTGATTCAAATGAGATATTAGGTTAACAGAGAAAGTAAATATTGAGGGAAAGTAACATTTTAACTAAAATCCACGCATGCTTCCAAAAGTTACTGCGGGAATATGTAACCAGTGTTACCAGTGGTTACCACTGTAACCAGTGGAGTCCCCCAGGGGTCAATACTTGGTCCAGTGCTGTTCAATATATTCATCAGTGACCTGGACGAGGGGACAGAGTGTATCCTCAGCCAGTTTGCTGATGATACCAAACTGGGAGGGGTGGCTGACACCCCAGAGGGCCGTGCTGCCATCCAGCGAGATCTGGACAGGCTGGAGAACTGGGTAAGGAAGAACCTCATGAGGTTCAACAGGGAAAAGTGTAGGGTCCTGCACCTGGGGAAGAAGAATGTCAGGTACCAGCACAGGTTAGGGGTGGACCTGCTAGAGGCAACTACTGAAGAGAAAGATCTAGGGGTTCTGGTGGACAGTAAAATGACAATGAGCCAGCAGTGTGCTCTTGTGGCCAGGAGGGCCAACGGGATCCTGGGCTGCGTAGGGAAGAGTGTGGCCAGCAGGTCAAGGGAGGTCATTCTCCCCCTCTACTCTGCACTGGGGAGGCCACAACTGGAATCCTGCGTCCAGTTCTGGGCTCCCCAGTTCAAGAGGGACAGGGAACTGCTGGAGAGAGTCCAGTGAAGGGCAACAAAGATGATTCAAGGATTGGAGCATCTCCCTGATGAGGAGAGACTGAGAGAGCTGGGACTCTTTAGTCTGGAGAAGAGAAGGCTGAGGGGAGACCTCATTAATGCTGACAAGGATCTCAAGGGTGGGTTGAAGGAGGAGGGAGCCAGACTCTTTTCAGTGGTTCCCAGTGAGAGGACGAGGGGCAACGGGCACAAGTTGGAACATAAGAGGTTCCACTCAAATATGAGGAGAAACTTCTTCACGGTGAGGGTGGCAGAGCCCTGGAACAGGCTGCCCAGGGAGGGTGTGGAGTCCCCTTCTCTGGAGATCTTCAAGCCCCACCTGGATGCTCCTGAGTGACATGCTCTGACAAGCTCTAGGCAATCCTGCTTCGGCAGGGGAGTTGGACTAGATGAACTCTATGGTCCCTTCCAACTCTAAAATTCAGTGAAATTCAGTGAAATATAATGAGACTCCTTCAAGGTTAATCGTGAACAGAAGCAGTAAGCCACAGCTTTAGAGTATAATGAGACTCCTTCGAGGTTAAATATGAACAGAAGCAGTAAGCCACAGCTTTAGAGATAACACAAAAACCAGTTGCTAACTACCACTGCCTTATACATCCACTGAGCGTGTCTTGAACATTGTATGATTAAGCTCTACATATCATTTGACCGAGTTAGGCATAGCTTTTGTCACCATGCCTTAGCATGTCACCTGTGACTTACTACACAGTGAAATGAAGCAAGGAAATGACACTTTACAACGTTCTCACAAATCAATAGACTTCTTAGAGTGACTTGTGAGGTGAAGAGCTTCAATTCCTGAGCAACCACTACTAGAGAAGTTCCAGTCCACACCCCAGCTGTTCCCGAACCACCAGTGACCCACTGAAACAGCATTTTACGATAACTTAAAATTCATGCCAGTGTACTGTAATGATCCGGGCTGCAACGGGAGCCATTCAGCATTTGCAGTTCAGAACTTTCCTGGTGGACAACAGGATGACCATGAGCCGAGAATTTTCCTGGTGGACAACAGGATGCCCATGAGCCAGCAATGGGCCCTTGTGGCCAAGGTGGCCAATGGCATCCTGGGGAGCATCAGGAAGAATGTGACCAGCAGATCGAGAGAGGTCATCCTGCTCCTCTACTCTGCCCTGGAGAGGCCCAGTTTGGAGTCCTGTGTCCAGTTCTGGGCTCCCCAGTTCACAAAGGACATGGAACTGCTGGAGAGAGTCCAGCAGAGGGCTACAGAGATGATCAAGGGAACGGAGCGCCTCTCTTATGAGGAAAGGCTGGGAGACCTGGGGCTGTTCAGCCTAGAGAAGAGAAGACAGAGGGGATCTTATCAATGCTTATAGATATCTAATGGGCAGGTGTCAAGAAGATGAGGTCAAACTCTTCACACTGGTGCCTGGTGCCAGGATGAGGGGCAATGGACACAAGCTGGAACACTGGAAATTCCATCTGAACATGAGGAAAACCTTCTTCACTTTGAGGGTGGCAGAGCCCTGGAAGAGGCTGCCCAGAGAGGTGGTAGAGTCTCCTTCTCTGGAGACATTCAAAACCAGCCTGGATACGCTCCTGTGCAACCTGCTCTAGGTGAACATGCTTTGGCAGGGGGGTTGGACTGGATGATCTCCAGAGGTCCCTTCCAACTCTTACAATTCTGTGATTCTGCGATTTCTGCAACGATAATGCAGTTCAAATCGCAAAAGAAAGGCATCACTGCCACCCACCAGACTTTCCAACTCGCATGCTGAGAGTCTCTCAAATCTTCTCACTCTCATCTGCCTGTGATCTCCCACACTAGCAGATTTTGTAACTTATTGAGAAAACATCACCCCAGATCTCAACCTCTTACACACATTTATTTGAACTACACTGCCCAATACAAAGAGGTTAGTGAACTTTCCCAACTAATCATCGGCCTCAGAGATTTTCCTTTGAAGAGAAAAGTCTGTGAAATGCACAGGGCAGAGTAAAGCTGTGGACTTTTTGCGGGGATCTTCTGCAGGGCTTGGGAAAGGTGTCAATAATATTGCACAAGCCTCAAATCTCACTTTAAATAAGGTGCAAAAATATCCTGTGGAAAAAACATGCAGTGGCGGTGTGAAACTGGCTGGAATACATCTGGATTTCAGAAGAAATTATAGACCAAAACTAAGGAATGAGACTGTTCTGGTGTCTGTCTTGTAAATGTAATGACTTCACATTGGCCTGTGTTACAGAAGATCACTAAACTTATTTGCTAATTACTTTATTGACAACATAGCTGGCCAATAACATGGAACTGCACTGTACTGTAACAAAACGACAAGGTTATTTGATTATGAAGAACTGTAATACCTTGTTCTGAACTCCACTGAAGCAGTAAATGAAGCTGCAACCTATGTGTAGGCTGAAATCTTGACCACATTTAAGTTAACTAGAAACATTACTTAAGACAAGTTTAAAATTAAAAAAAAATACAGCTCTGAGCTAGTGATATTTAGTGCTTCAGTCAAGTCAATATCAAAAATTTTGCCCTACTGTTATTATGCCAGTTTCTGAAATTGTTTCCTAAAAAGCAGAAAAACAGAATATACACCATGCAAAGGCAGGTATCCATCTCTGCCAGTTAAAAATGGTATATTTCACAACACAGCTTTATATTTCTGTCCCACTTGTTTTCTATACTTGCCTTTGAAACATAATGAAGATCAGTATCATGCCAGCGAAAAATTTAAATGTATTACACTTAAAAGAAAATGCCTTCCCCAGTGACAAAGTGACTGCTAGTCTTTTTTTCTCTTTCTCTGAACCTGGAATTTAATTATGTATTTCAATTACTTAAACCAGACACTAAACAGAAGGCCATGCAGGCAGAGGTTCTATATAAATATTAAACAAGAGTTTATGAAAGTGACCAGCCCAGATCACTGCTCTCATGCCCAAGGAACAATAAAGTGTTTTATTTGGATTCTCTGGGCCATGTCAGTACCCAGGAAAAAGCTATGCTTTTTCTCTTGATAACCAATGAAAATATTCCATCCAAAATTAAAGCTCTTAATTTTATCTTACAGAATTCACATTGATTCACCAAAATACAAATAAGGTCACTAGCGTAATTAAGGATATCTGTCTGAACTACTTCTGATAATGTCCCAGTGTTTTCTAATGAAGTTCACAGAAGTCATTATCATTAACACAATCCTTCACAGCAGAGCCCCGAAAAGGTATAAATTAACCGCAGACTTTTTCTTGAATCTTTCCCTCTAGCAGCACTGAAGCCAAGCTCAGGGCTAAGAATGCAAATTCTCTGAGCATGACAGTGCTTGTTACTGAATCTGGGCGCATCTAGAAAAATCCAACTACAACCTCCAGGTCCGGCAACTATACAGCCAGTAACAGAAAACCTCCAGCAAAAATAATCTCTTCAAAGAATCATTAACACTTCAGGCATTAGAAGCATTACTTAGTCAACTAAAAGAGCACTATTATGCAAAAAGAACATCTATGCCTTCAGACAAAACCAGCTTCGACATAAATTATTCTTCCACCAGAATTCGACTCGTCCTCAGTCTTCCATCGACGCAGGAGGCAGAATGAGACATGAGTTTGTTTCAGCCATAGAAATACATCTATTTCTTAGAAGTTTTCAAGGTCTAACTGTAGATAGGCATAAAGAAATGCGTTCTCAAAAACACAAGTGGGCTGTTAGCAGCTTGAATAACCCATACTAACACTTGCTCTTTTTTTTCCACAGTACTGATACATACATTGACAAACGGACAAAATTCTAGTTTAAAAAGTGGCTGGCAGTGGGAAACACATACTCTAGAAATCAGTAAGTAAATAGGAACAAGCAGGAACCATTTATATGGAAAAAACTCTAGATACAACATCCATTACACATTTCCTACCAGAGAAGAAGTCTGTCTCCAACAACGTTTAGCTCCAGAGTATTAATTTTCAATTCACATTACAGCTCTTAAAAGAAAAACGGTTTCCTGGAGCAACAAAACTGGCAAACTTCAACAAAACTTGGCTCATTGACTCTTTGCCATGCTCCTAGTTCTGTCACACAGCTAAAAGTGTGGAAAACCATCCCAGTAGCAGTACCTGGTTCAGAGGCACAGCCTTGGTTTGCAGCGGATCACGGACTGAGCTGCCACTACCCAACTTCCCCTCTCAGGAACACGACGTTGGGTTTCTCATTTTCTGATTCTCATAAGGCAAAAAGTAGGAGTATAACAACATTTTGGACAGCCATACTTTTCTCTGACAAATTTGATTTAAACTGGCTAATGCATACAAAAGCTGGAGGAGGTAAAGTAAAGGAGACGGGGGAAGAATAACACAGCTGGGATGGCACGGTCACAGCAAACACACCTATTATTTTCTGTTTTCTCTTAGTACCCTAGATTACTGAATTTATTATATTTCAACATGCTTCTCAAGAGCTAAATCATCAACATCTTAACATCCATCTTGCATGAAACAACAGCATCCTAAGCTGTACCAACAGGAGTATGGCCAGTAGATCAAGGGCAGCAATTATTCTCCTTGGTACTCATTAGACTGCAACCTACTCAAGGGGCTGAAGCTATGCCATGCAAAGACAAGTTGAAGGTCCTGGGTTTTTTCAGTTTGGAGAGGAAAAGGCTTCAGGAGAACCTGATGGCAACTTTCCCATACCTACATGGAGCTTATTAAAACAACAGATCTGCTATTCTGACTTGCGCTCACAGTAGTTTATATAGAGAAAATTCAGTCATAAAAATGAAACTGAGAAGGTTCTGACTGGAGAGAAGGAAAAACATTCTACTATGAGGATATGGAGCAGGTTGCCCATAGACACCGCGGGCATCTTGGAGGTCTTCAAGACTTGTCTAGCTAAAGGCCTGAGCCAACCTGCCCTGCGTTCAGCTTTGAGCAGGAGGTTGGACAATGGACCTCCCAAAATCCCTTCCTGCCTGAAGGGACTTTTCCATTTCATTCCAACAAAAACGAAAGGCCTAAGGCCATGGAAAGAAGCATAAGTCCATTCTTTTCCTCACATTAGTTGAAAACCATGTTCTTTCTGCCCTAGCATGACTTCTTCTTGGTTATCAAGCTGGAAAAAAGTCGTCAGAAACAATTTATCAGAGTATGTAGCAGGCAGAAAAAGTTCTAGAAAAAAAGAAATCAGCTTCAAGGATTAAAGTATGTCTATTATCGACATCCAGGAAGATGAAAAGTAATGGGCCTAACGAACAGAATATCCATATTACACATTCAGAAAATAATTTTAACAGTAATGGTTAGTCAAGCACTGCAATACACCGAAACGTGAGGCTCAAAGACTCTTCTAGCAGTCTCTAATATTGCAAGTCTCCACAAATGACCCAACAAATCTTAACCATGAACGTTCTAACAAGTCCTGCTCTGGACAGGTGAATAGTAATGACCCTTTGAGTCCTTTCTGTCTCTAAGTCTGCATGACTTTCTCAAACAGAAAAATAAATCACGCCAAAAAAAAGTGATCCAGTGAAATACACGTCGGGGATTTGTTGCCAATCTTTGGTCATCATAAAATATATGTTTAAGTCTTATTCCTTCTGAATGTATCACATGAGGATTACATAATGACTATGTAATAAGAAATGTATCCTTCAGGCCCTGCCACCAAACAAGCTGACCACCAGGAGTCATTTTTCCTGGAAGACCTGCTCAATAAGACAGGTAATTACTAATTAGACATTTGGGTAGACTCCAACATTTGATTTGAGTAACAGAGCAGCTTAAGAAGAGTAGGAATATATCGACTGGTTGGGTTGACAAATTGGCTCCTCTACAGCTGTGATGGTATTAAAAAAAATGAAATAACATTTTGTTCATTTTTGTGTCTTGGGTTTGGGTTTTTTTTCTTTGTTTTTCCAAGCAGCAGAGGTTGTAGTAGAAGTAGAAGGAGATTCTACTTCAAAGGACAAAAGAACACTTTAATTCCTTAGTGCTAGTGGATTCCTAGGTCCACTGCAGACTACAGGCACTTTGGCTTAGAACAGAGGCAGCTGTGGCTTGCGGCGATCAAGTCTATTATTGGAGTTCACCACATCCTGCAGATCTACTGAAATACTTGTGGACAGAGGCTCTTTTCTCCAGGCCATCACAGCAGACTTGCTCAGCTAGTTTGAAGGCTCCTTGCACCAGCATGAATGACTTTGAGAGCTACAAGAGATCTTTATATCCATTTCAGTCAAGGCAGTGTCCTCAGAATACTCTTCCACCTACTCCGCTCTTAAGGTAAGCACATATTTAACATTTTAATGCTTGAAATTCAGAAATCATGGCAACAAAACTTGTTGCTCCTGCTACATTAATTTCAAATACATTCTCCCTCTTTCAGCATTATTTCCCAGAGAGACGTGAGGTTTATTTCAACTCTTTTGAAGAGTTGACTCTCGCTTCTTTCTGGGAGATAAAAAGATAAAAATTTTTAAAAAAATAAAATCATAGAATCTACAAGTGGGATCGCTTTGTGATGTCCTAAAACTCTCCAAAGACATTTAGAAGATGAAGGTTTTGGCCCTACTGAGGGGGAAGGAAAAAGAAGAGAACACAAAGGTACCAAGCACACAAGCAGGACTGAGCCAAAACAAGCAGAAGTTAGAGTGTCCAGCTACTTGGAGCGGGTAACAAGCCATCTCAGTTGCTGAATAATTTTTTCCACTAGTCTTTCCAAGAGCAAAACACAGGAGTTTCCAGCCATTGGGATGACAATATAAACACTTGAGAATTCAGAATATATTCCCACAAGACACAGTAACACAGTTGGTTCATTTGTTTTTTAAACAGTTCAGCTTTCATCATTCACTTATTTACGGTTCCTGACACAGAAGCCACTTTTCAGTAACAAACAGATGCTGCTCTGAGGAGCAGGCTCTTAGCTCGTTTTAGGTTTAGATCTGCTACTTAAGATGGAAAAAGTAAGGTCCAACACAAGAGGGATTCCACTTGAAATACCCAATATTTGCTAGTGTGTCTTTGCCTATCCTGAGAGCAGCAGTAAGAGAAAACAACGGTGCTGAATATCATCCAGTATTAAACCACTGTGCTTTGTACCGGTTGAATTTGCACAAATTTGCAACAAGAGTATAGGTTTCTTTACTTGTATTCACTCGTTATTTTATTCTCAGTCCACTAAAAACCAGTAATCAAACAGTCTTAGTATGCCGATTTCAAATCATTGCTATATAAGAGGTTCTCTTAATTTTTTTCCTTTCATCAGAACAAAAAGAAAAAAGAAAGAGGAAATTAAGTGTAAGAATTAGCTCTGCGACTAGAACTGGGCTGAAGACACCACTTATAGAAGAGCATCAAAATTTCAGAACTGTATTTTTGTTTGAAAGCAGAATGAAAACTGTAGTCTTCATATTATTCTAAAGTTCTGAAAAAAACACAGAGATAAAGGCTGGGTAAGTCACATGATTCGTTTCAGCCACTGTAATCACCAATTGCAATAGGAAGTTCCAAGTCATTCTGGCAAGTTGCCTCTCTTTTGGTGGCTACAGTATTTTTGTCAAGATTAACAAAGCATTTTAAGCATCTCCCAATTAAAATGAGGGACTTTGATCTGTTGGGTGAGCGTACTGGGGTTTTTTTTCTTTTCAGTTTCACAATTCATATTATGTTAGAATAGCTTTTCTTCTTCTGGAACAAAATTCCAGCCATTCCACAAAATACCCCAATTTGGAAAACCATTCACATTTATAGAAAAAACCAGATTACCACAGAGCATTTCTGTTGAAGAGTTCCTCATTACCGTTCTACACATGATCACCCACTCTTCTACCCAAAAATCAGCACAAGAGTCTTGTGACTCTCTATTAACCTTTTCACTCACCTTTAACTCATGCCAAATGTGGTGCTTAACTTCATTTCTTCCCCAACAGCCCGCACGCCTTCTTTGCTACTACCTTCTCTCGATATTCCAATTGCTCCATGAAACCCAGTTGAGTGGAAATACGCCCCAAAACTGCCAGCTGCTTCGAACTTCGAGTGAGTGGGAATGGAAAAGGAGAAAAAGCAATTCAAATTCATACCCTCTTTTGATGAATACACGCCCTCACTGAAGGTACACGTGTGTTATCACTCTCCCACATTACTTCTGTATTCCAAAATTACTTCCACTCCCAACACCAGGGATTACAACTCTTCCTTAGAAACTTCTGAATTCAGCAAGCAAATTAAATGCCAATTAGATATTCTGTGCTCTAATAATGACTTTTGTGATGTCCACAATTATTTAGCATTCTTCTTTTATTTCACTTGGAACCAACAGTTTAAAAAAAAAATAAAATCTGTGTCAGACATATAAAGTCATCTTCAAAAAGGGCAAGAAGGAGGACCCTGGGAACTACAGACCAGTTAGTCTCACCTCTGTCCCTGGGAAGGTGATGGAGAGACTCATTCTAGATGTCATCTCCAAACAAGTTGAAGAGTGACTGAGAGAGCTGGGACTCTTTAGTCTGGAGAAGAGAAGGTTGAGGGGAGACCTTATCAATGCTGACAAGGATCTCAAGGGTGGGTTGAGGGAGGAGGGAGCCAGACTCTTTTCAGTGGTTCCCTGTGAGAGGACGAGGGGCAACGGGCACAAGTTGGAACATAAGAGGTTCCACTCAAATATGAGGAGAAACTTCTTCACAGTGAGGGTGACGGAGCCCTGGAACAGGCTGCCCAGGGAGGGTGTGGAGTCCCCTTCTCTGGAGATTTTCAAGACCCACCTGGATGCTCCTGAGTAACATGCTCTGACAAGCTCTGGGCAATCCTGCTTCAGCAGGGGAGTTGGACTAGATGATCTCTATGGTCCCTTCCAACTCTAGAAATTCAGTGAAATTCAGTGAAATTCAGTGAAATTCAGTGAAATCTGTGGCAGACAGCAACACACAATACTCAAACGATGAAAATAACACGTGAGAGATGATCTAGGATGATTTAAAAACTTACAGTGATTTGTGTTGATGATTGCTGCATTTCATGGTAAAATTCTGAATACAACAGGATGCCACACTGAATTGCAGTGCTTGGAGTGCACTGAGAGACTCAAGACTAAAAGCAAAGTACCAAAACCACCTAAGCTGCAGCAGTGTCCCAGAATTCCCCAGTTTCCTGTTGCAATCACAAAGTGACTTTCGTAGCGATAAAATTTTTTAAGGAAACGAAAAAATTAAGTTATTCAGAATATTATTATTTGCCCAAACTTCTCAGCCAAGAGGGGTGTGGGGAAATAAAAATAAAAATAAAAAAAAAGAGAAAGCTACTAGGTTTGAAGATGGAAAACATCACATCAACATTATTAATGGCATTCACCATTCTCTGTTTCCACATTCCCTCGGACACAGAGCTGCCAAGATTTTAGTGACGGGTCAAAGAACAACCATCAATTTTTTAATACGTGTGTAGAAGACGTGCACTCCATTACATGCTAAGTATAAAGCTATCCTTGATGATAATTACTTTTTTCAGTAGGCTAAAGCACAGTAAAATAAAGCAAGTGTTTCAGGAAAGGACTGTAAAATGCCTTTCTAGGACTCTACAGAAATTGTAAATGGTAGACTGTGGGACTACTAAAGCCAGGAGACAGTTTAATGGTGTTTGCTGCTCGTGTTTTAAATCAGAGCAGTCAGGGAAGCCTTCAGAAGCCTGAAGCCAGCCATCCACTCCACCCTAAACAATAGCTCTCACTGAGCAACGCCAATTTCACACTCCATTTTATACAAAACTATACGATTTCCAAGAAACATATAAATAACAGAACTATGGTCCTTTCCAAAGAAAAAAAAAAAAACCCAAATCTTGCAATTACAATAATTTTTTTTTTTTTGCAAAAACCACTCCATTTTATACAAAACTATACGATTTCCAAGAAACATATAAATAACAGAACTACGGTCCTTTCCAAAGAAAAAAAAAACCCCAAATCTTGCAATTACAATAATTTTTTTTTTGCAAGACTAACAGATGTGGTCTCGATATACTAGAGAGCAGTATGTACAGCCTACTGGGGACACTTTAAAAGGAGGTTAATGCAGGTGCAAATCAAGTCTAAAGTTGGGAGAAAAGAAGCTTTAGACACTGTTCTGCTTAGACTGCTTCATATCTCCTTCCCAGAAACTCTTTCTTTTATGATATATTCAAATCACAGAGTATTCTCCATCCAAAGAAGAACGGGTGGTACATTGTTTCAAATACAAAGCAAAGCAAGTACCCTTTCTTTCATTTTTCAAAAGTAATTAGTTGGGTTCCTTTTTATTTTGTAATCCTGGTCAAAATATCAAGCCTGGTCCAAGCACTTCCCTGTAAAGCCCTTTCATTTCTTCTCTCCAAGTCATTTTATAAACAGATTCAGTCCAATTTTACTCAATGGCTCAGTACACAAATAAACCTCAGCAACTTTCACTGTAACGTTCAAGAAAAGTAAGAGAAGGTTGAAGCATTCAGCTTAACTATGGACAATGTCCCCTTTTAAACATGATCAAGCCCCAAGCCCCTTTGAATCCTCTTCCACAAGTTCTGTGGACTCACTATCAGTTTCTGCCCACATCACCTAGAAGAACAGCAATTAAAAACTACCACATTTGCTTTCTATGTAGCAAAACCAGACTGAATGACAGGCAGTGGGGTTCACACATTTAAGCTCCTTATGCCTCTCTTTGGTATTGTGCTTTTGTAGAAAGCATCTACTGCCAAGGAAACCAAATTATTTGTAAGGAGTGGCAAAAAAGAAGAAGCTACCATAAATTAAGTGATTATAAAATGAACAAAGTAACCTGGCTTTAGTTTAGCATTTTTTTACACGTCAGATCAAATTTATTTCTTCATGACTGAAATAATGCCAGAAACTTCAGGCAACGTTTTTACTGAGACAGCTATAGTCACAGTCACACATTTCAGGAATCAAAAAGCCTCGTGGTTAAGAACCTTGCCTGAAGAAGATACTCTGAAAACAGACTGTCCCAGACAGACCAAATGATTTCTCACGTGCTGAAACTGAATGTTAGAAGAAAACAGGTGATTCTCATCGACTTATTTATAATGCAAGAAAAGCTGTGGCATAAAAGAAACACTTTTCAATGGAAAAAGTGTTCAAATACATCAAAAGAAGCTTTATTCAAGTTAACAATCAGTAACATAATGTGTCTGTTTGTGGTGCCCTGTAAAAAAAAAAAAAAAAGACTTTCACAAACAAATATTATTTTGTAAATTAGTTTTTTTCTGAATCAAATTTGATTTCTCATCAGCTGTGTCTTACATAAACTAGCCATTTAATGAGAAGGATGTACTAATGAAGGTGTTTTGAATTGTCAACCTATTAAAGTAGTAGCAGCATATTAACAGTATGCTAATACAAAACATGGAAAATATCAGTGTATGGGAAGATGACAAACCAGCATTTTCTGTCGTTTAAAGAGAAAAACATTAAGCTAAGGTTTGTAAACTGGTATAGTTGCATTAAACTGCTATTCTTTATCAGCTTCACCAAATAAGTGAGGGAAATCCCTGTGCACACCTACTATTCAAGCATTTAACATTCCTCAGAACAAAAAGGGGTTTACTTTGGTTTGGGATTTTTTTTACAGCTTACAAACAGAATCAAATCCTCAACAATTCCAGGATTTTGCTAGTGTTTTTTTTTTTTTTTCACTGAAAAAGAAATCTGAATGTTGATCCTTTGAAGACTATTCATCATTCTTGATACTTGCAAGCCCTTTTGCTAATGTAACTGCAGTTAAAAGCAAGTGCTAGAGAGTTTTCCCACTGACAATTATTATGAAGTGTGATTCTGGTGGCATAAAGTTTTCATAACTTTTCCATTATAGTTTTGGAAAGTCCCAAATTGCCAATGGAAAACCACAAAAGGATTCAGAAAGCAAGCCAAATTACGCTCTAGGTTACACTAGTGAAATAGTTCACTTAGCCCCTTCCAGCAGATTTCTACAAGCACGCCAATATGTAAGAGCATGTTACTGAAAGCTGAGGAAATCAGTTATCAAATGACATGGTCCACCTGCTTCATAACCCAGGTCAACTGCATTCTGAAATGCCACTGCCAACTCAGAATACCCAACCCCCTGAGCATCCTTTGAGAAACACATGAAGCCCTCAATATAAGAAGGACATGGACCTGATGGAGAGGGTCCAGAGGAGGGCCACAA
Organism: Calidris pugnax; assembly: GCF_001431845.1. Taxonomy (NCBI): domain Eukaryota; kingdom Metazoa; phylum Chordata; class Aves; order Charadriiformes; family Scolopacidae; genus Calidris; species Calidris pugnax. The sequence goes on from NW_015090809.1 coordinate 656,769, forward strand.
GGACGATCAGGGGGATGGAGCACCTCTGCTACGAGGACAGGCTGAGGGAGCTGGGGTTGTTCAGCCTGGAGAAGAGGAGGCTCCGGGGAGACCTAATAGCGGCCTTCCAGTACCTGAAGGGAGCTACAGGAAGGCTGGGGAGAGCCTGTTTAGAAAGGCCTGCAGTGACAGGACGAGGGGCAATGGCTTCAAGCTGGAGGGGAACAGATTTAGACTGGAGATCAGGCGAGGGTTCTTCACTGTGAGGGTGGTGGAGCACTGGAACAGGTTGCCCAGGGAGGTGGTTGAGGCCCCATCCCTGGAGATATTCAAGGAGAGGCTCGACGAGGCCCTGGGCAACCTGGTCTAGTTGGGGGGGTCCCTGCTGACTGCGGGGGGGTCGGACTAGATGGCCTTTGGAGGTCCCTTCCGGCCTGGGCAATTCTATGATTCTATGATTTAGCAAACATCTCCTGCAGGTTGAGAGGTATCTGTGTTTTGAAAACCATTTTCAAGGAGAACAAACTACTAAGAAGATTAGGAACTAGAGAATGTCACGAGGTTAATACAGGAGCAAGGCACAGCAGCTTATTTTCAAGGAGAACAAACTACTGAGAAGGTTAGGAACTAACCTTCTGAGAATGTCATGAGGTTAATACAGGAGCAAGGCACAGCAGCTTCAAAACCACATGCTGCAGTTCCAGAGATCTTCAAATCAACCAGTAATGAGTTGTTAAAGGTTTACCCACACAGAATGTCTTGAGCCAGGGGTCTCTATTGCCCAAGCCAATGTGACCCAAGGTCAAATTCCTCTCACCGTGATCAAAATAAGTGTAAGAATCATTACAAGAGATGTAGAACATAAGGCGGGAGGAAGGAAACGAATCATCAACCTCCTCTCGGTGAGCAATACACTAGTGAAGTCTGAAGGCCTGCAACAAACTTGGGTCATTCCAACTCATTTCAGCAGAGCTTCTCATTGCATTAGCAAGAGATCATAGAATCATTCAGGTTGGAAGTTGCAACAAACTTGGGTCATTCCAACTAATTTCAGCAGAGCTTCTCATTGTATTAGCAAGAGATCATAGAATCATAGAATCATTGAGGTTGGAAGAGACCCTTGGGATCATCGAGTCCAACCATCTACCCTACTCTACAAAGTCCTCCCCTACACCATGTCCCTCAGTACCGCATCTAAACGTCCCTTATACACATCCAGGGATGGTGACTCAACCACCTCCCTGGGCAGCCTATTCCAGTGCCCGACCACTCTTTCAGTGAAAAATTCCTTCCTAATGTTCAATCTAAACCTCCCCTGTTGGAGCCTCTCGTTCTATTGTTAATTACCTGTGAGAAGAGACCAGCCCCAACCTCTC
>NW_015090809.1:658133-701706 GCF_001431845.1 Calidris pugnax
AGATTTGTTCTCCAGCCCCCTCACTAGTTTCGTTGCCCTCCTCTGCACTCGCTCCAGCACCTCCAGATCTCTCTTGGATTTTCACAAGATTTGTTTTCCAGCCCCCTCACCAGCTTCGTTGCCCTCCTCTGCACTCGCTCCAGCACCTCCAGATCTCTCTTGGATTGAGGTGCCCAAAACTGGACACAACACTCGAGGTGTGGCCTCACCAGTGCTGAGTACAGGGGCACAATCACCTCCCTACTTCTGCTGGTCACACTATTTTTGATACAAGCCAGGATGCCATTGGCTTTCTTGCCCCCCTGGGCACACGCCGGCTCATATTCAGCCCGTTGTCAACTAGAACCCCCAGGTCTCTTTCCTCCAGGCAGCTCCAGCCACACTTCCCCCAGCCTGTAGCGCTGCAGGGGGTTCTTGTGGCCCAAGTGCAGGACCTGGCACTTGCCCTTGTTGAAACTCATGCCATTGATCTTGGCCCAGTGATCCAATCTATCTAGGTCCCTCTGTAGGGCTTCCCTATCCTCCTGGGAGTCAACACTCCTGCTTAACTTGGTGTCATCTGCAAACTTGCTGATGATACACCCTATGTCCTTATCGAGATCATCAATAAAGACGTTAAATAGAAATGGTCCTAGCACTGAGCCCTGAGGCACACCACTAGTGACCGGCCGCCAGCTGGATTTGAATCCATTGAGCACCACTCTTTGGGACCTTCCAGTCAGCCAGTGCTCGATCCAGCAGATCGTATGCTTGTCCAGGCCGTGTGAAGCCAGTTTTTCCAGCAGATTTGTATGGGGGACAGTGTCAAATGCTTTTTGAAAACCCAGGTATACAATATCAACAGCCTTTCCCTGGTCCAATAATCTGGTTATGCAGAGTGGGATGCCAGGCCGCAGCACTGCCTTGTGGTCAGAGCGGGATGCCAGGCCGCAGCACTGCCTTGTGGTCGCCCTCTCTTGCTGCACTTGTCAGATGGTCCTCAAGGGGCTCCTGATACCTAGCACTCCTCTGGACATTCAGGAATGGTTGACTGTAGCCTGGGCTATGGGCTCTTCCCAAGGAGAGCTATGGGAAAGGCAGTTCTGTGATTGGATTTTGGTGGGGGAAGACGAAGGTCAAGGAAGAGAAGCCCACAAAGGAGAATTTTATCAACGTGGATGTGAGCCGTGCCACAGCTGCAACTTGCCCTCTAGGCTAGAAATGGTTCCTAACACATTTTACTTGCTGTGCCCACCAGGGACTGGCCCAGTCCTCACGTGACATTGACTGTGTTTCTTTGCTGATGATCCAGACTTACAAAGAAAGTTGAGCAATTATTCCCTACATTTACCTGTAAATACAAGGAAAAAAAAATATGCATTTTCTTTTAATGATTCACCAAGCATAATCTTTGCACAGGACCAGATTCTCTTATTAAGATAAACTTAGCCACCTTGTTGAGATTAAGATCAACTTTACATTTAGAAAACACAAGAATCCTGATGTTGTGATTTATATGTCTATAAAAGCCATATATTTAGTATGCATGATATACAATAACTCAAGTATGCATGCTCTATCACTAAATTTCATGCTGAAAGCTTGCTAATGCCTCAGGCTATTGAGCGAGATGATACATGAAGCTGCACATAAGGAGATTACATACTAGTTTCTTAATTTACCTCTAAATTACAACTACCAGAGGATTTTGAGTATTTGTATCTCTAAATGTCTTGCTGCCTGGTAATAACAACTGCAGGTTCTATGAAAGCAAAATTCCCAGCTTCTAGCTGATCTCATATATTAATGATGAACAGGTTCTAAGTTTTTAAACTCATAAAGGTGTTGTTCAAATTGTTTTTAAAATTCCATAATAAGTGTATCCTTTCATATGGTCAATTTACATGAAAACATTATTGTATAAAACAAGACGTGAATATATATCCTCAGGCACTAAGCCAACAGTTTATAAAATTTTAGACATTCTGTTTAGCTTTAGTGATATTGTTATTTCCTTTCTTGGAACAGATGATTAATTTGATTACAGGTCTGTACCTATAAAGACAAGATTGCAGGTTCTAACCGAAAACTAAAAAGAGATTTTGTTTCACGACACAGTTTCATTACTCTACATTAAATATACATATACACCGTGTCATTAAAACTTCATTAAAGGAAAAATTCACATGCACAGCACTCTTCCTAACAAGTCCATTAAAGAAAAAAAGATCTCGTATGATCAGAGCTGGAGGGTTCATTTCAGTAGCTGAAATCTGTACCAAAATAAATGCAATCATAAAATTAGAAACCATTATTTTTTTTTTTTAAATTCTTAAGATCTACAAATCACTATTTTTTTATTATTTTTTCAAATAACAAAAAAAAAAACTTCTATAGGAGTTTATTAATAAACTGTTTTCTTTGAAGTTCATTTTCAAAGGGACAGGTCGACACTTTTACAGAAAAGCCTGCAGGAGCAGGTTGACAGTAATGGTGGGTCAGAAGGTGAGAAGAGAAAAAGTGTTGAATCAGAACCTCAACCAGCTGCCACCGGATTGATTTACTGTAGGGACATTAAAAATGACATTTTTACTTTTAAAATTAAGAAAGCATTTTTAAGCTTTTTTTTTTTTTTTTTCTCAGCAGCTACAAATTATAAAAACACTTTCACAAATGCATCAAATGGTGAGGTGCTCATGAAATTGTACAACTCAAGGTCGAATTAAAAGGTAACACTCCCAACCACCAAATAACTCCAATTGGATCCCAAGTTCCAGATGAACTGGTGTAAGGAATGTCCTCTCAAATGGTGTCAGCTTCTCATCATTGGAGCTGTGGTGAACAGGCAGAGCTGAGACACCTACATAGACCTGGTTGGAAAATACCACGGTAGTGACATCTAATTAAGTTCAAGGGAAAATAATTTATATCCAAGTTCAAGGGAACTTACCAGTTGTATTATTAATTTTCACTGAACTGTTCCCACCCCTGTTGCAGGCAAAACACTACAAAAACACTATTTTTTCTTTTTTTAAACTACAGTAGTGAACAATTGCCTGAAATAAAACCCTTCTATATTTCCAAAGCCAAACACACAAGCTTAAGTTTGCTGGACTAAAGGGTGAAAGGATTTTTAGAAAAGCTGGAAACTGTCCTACAGAAGATTCCAGTCCCTGAACAGCTCCATGGGTAGTGCCCCTCCTTTTCTAAAAGACAGAAAAAAATCGATTTAGAGGTAAATGTTGCAGTTTACCTTTACTAAAGCTCAACTGAAATTTTGCCAACTTCAGCATGAATTCACTGAGCTCCATAATTGTGCTCTAGAACAGTAATTTCTAAACCAAAAATCTAAATCCTCCTATTTTGTCATAGGTAAGATTAATGTCAAACCAAAGCAGGCTGTAACTCTAACACACACCAGAAAGAAAGCAAACAACTCAGTAATTATTTCAGTTTAAGAATACAACTACTTTTATTTTCTCAAGATGAAGTGAATCCTCATACGAAGCCCAGTTTCAATATTTCACTTGAAATATCAGTCAGATTGTAATAACTTAAAATATTCAAGCAACCCAAAATACTGCATGTATCAACTCAAAACTTATTGGCCTGAAATGAAGCACTGTGGGTATTTTTACTTCAGAGGCAGTCAACAATCTAAAAGTTTTTGTTATGCTTCAAAGCAGCAAAATTGTATTTCTGAAATTACACAAGCAGAATGCATCTCAAAGTTAAATTAAAAATACTGCAACAGCCTCAGTTATACCTATTCGTATTGCAAATAGATCCCTTACACTGGGTGTTCTCCTCCTCAGGAAACCATTATCAGGTGAATATAAATAACTTCAATGGTTTGTATCATCTCTAAATTGTACACTGAAATTGTACAATTTGTACACATACTTTTTTGGAATTTGTAGTTTTCAAAGTACCGTTGGCTTGCAAAGTAAGATTTTTCAGCCGACGTAAATTCATATAATTCACATAATTTATGTTCACATGAAATTTTGTATCAGTGTTGGTTTTCTTTTTTCCTTTTCACATCATTAAGACTGCTCATTTTTAACAAAGGTCATTGAGAAATGCCAAAAGACAACATCTTGCCACCAATGAAAAAAAGATCTAACAAGGTATATAGAACTTACTCTATTATTATTTTTTTTTAATTTAACAATGCAACTTTTTTTTTTTCAGGAATGGAACAAAAGTTATGACTTACTCAAGAGATTAATTATTCTCATATTTGAAAATATCTTTCACACTATGAGTAATACAGTCTAAAGGCTGCTTGTGGGAAGATTAGTAAATCAAAGATGTACAATGCAATTAGTTTCAACCAAAATGATGACCAAGATGATTCAAGGATTGGAGCATCTCCCTGATGAGGAGAGACTGAGAGAGCTGGGGCTCTTTAGCCTGGAGAAGAGAAGGCTGAGGGGAGACCTTATCAATGCTGACAAGGATCTAAAGGGAGGGTTGAAGGAGGAGGGAGCCAGACTCTTTTCAGTGGTTCCCAGGGAGAGGACGAGGGGCAACGGGCACAAGTTGGAACATAAGAGGTTCCACTCAAATATGAGGAGAAACTTCTTCATGGTGAGGGTGACAGAGCCCTGGAAGAGGCTGCCCAGGGAGGGTGTGGAGTCCCCTTCTCTGGAGATTTTCAAGACCCACCTGGATGCTCCTGAGTGACATGCTCTGACAAGCTCTAGGCAATCCTGCTTCAGCAGGGGAGTTGGACTAGATGATCTCTATGGTCCCTTCCAACTCTAGAAATTCAGTGAAATTCAGTGAAAATAAAACCCCTCTTCTGTATTTTTTTCAAAGAAGCCCACACACAGTAGTGTATTGAGGCAACTCTCAGTTTGTGTGTGTGTGTCTATGTATATCCCTACGTACGTATGTATATAGAATCATTGCATGGTTTAGGTTGGAAGGGACCTTTTAAAGATTGTCTAGTCAGACCCCCCTGCCATGGGAAGGGACAACTTCCACCACACCAGATTGCTCAAAGCCCTGAACACTTTTAATGAGAGTTTACCTACAATTTCTCTGAGTAATCTATTCCAGCGTCTCACTACCCTCACAGTAAAGAATTTCTTCCTTATGTTCAACCTAAACCTACTCCCTTGCAGTTTGACACCATTATTCCATGTCATTTTGCTACAGACCCTGGTAAAAAGTCACTCTCTGTCTTTCTTATAGGTCCCCTTTAAGTACTGAAAGGCCACCATAAGGTCTCCCTGAAGCCTTCTCTTCTCCAGGCTGAACAACCCCAACTCTCTCAGCCTGTCCCCATAGGAGAGGTGCTCCAGCTCCCTCATCATCTTCATGGCCCTCCTTTGGACCCACTCTAACAGGTCCATGCTGTTCCTGTGCTGAGGGCCCCAGAGCTTGACAGAGCACCCCAGTTGGGGTCTCATGAGAGCAGAGTAGAAGGGCAGCATCACCTACATGCTGGCCATGCTTCTTTTGCATGGATATGTTTATATATATAGTGTGTGTGTGTATATATTCATGTATATATTTCTATATTTAGATATAGAAAGTGCCTATATAAAAAAAATGCACATAGACATATGCCTATATATTTATAAAGATTACAGATAGTAAACCAGAAAATAGCTAATTTCTATTGATTATCAATTTCCCTATTCCTTAGAATTATGGAAAAATATTCCATTTCATGAATGAGAACAATGAACGATACGACAAGAACACCATCCTGACAGAAAGGCTATATTTGCAATTTCAGAAACAAACTGTTCCAAGAGTGTGGGTTAATGCTCAAAGTACATGCAAAGCAAAGCAGAGCTCTTTTCTGCACCTCCCCCTCAGATCACTAAACTTTTACACCGCCAGGACATTTATTAATAACCCACTAGAATGATTAAATATTAGTTATTCTACTGAACTTCAATCTTGCAAAGAATGGTTTTGGTCAAAATCATCCCTTATTTGTGTATCACAACTGCCAACAATTTCTATACTTATTTTAGCCATTTAGAACCTGCACGCAGATACTCTCTCAATACTCAGTAAGTGGCAAAAAAAAGTGCATTTCAGCATTTCAGACTGTTAGGAAGAACCTGAAAATTTAGCAAGTCAGTCTTACAGACAAGGCTTGTTTGGGCAGACTATGTCTGTAGAAGACTTTTCTTTTCCAAGCAGATACAACCCTGCATCAGTGTCTGGAAGGTGGATAAACAGATGTGCAATGCTGTTGTCTCTTCAGTTACTCTCCCTCCCGCTAGAGATGCGTGGAGATCCTCCACCTGAACAGACACTGATTATTAGCAAACACTTAAGCTTACCCTACTGAGTGATAACCTTACAAGCAAGAAATAATATCACCTTGGAGTTGCAGGTTTCTTCTTTCCCAGAGAAAAGCTGAGCATCAGGATACATGATGGAAGCAACCAGTCCTGTGATGTTTGCCAATGGAAATGCTCGGAGGAAAGATCAAAGGAATCTTGCTACCAGTTTCTATAATCAACTAAAGCTTAATGCATACAATTGGCTTTGGCAAATCTAGCTCATTCTGCATTTCACAAAGAGCAGAGGATTAATTTAACATCTTCTTGCTGCTCTGAGTTGCAGCACAGAGATAATTTCACACTGTATTTTTATGTTGCTCCCACTGTTACAGTATCTAAATATAGATACTATTTATAGTATTTATACTATAAGTAGTATCCTCCCAAAGCCATAGCACTCACATATTTGCTGTCCACTGCTGGGAGTGCACAGCTTCCTGCTGATAGAATTGGCTTAGTTAACCCTTGTATATTTTGTATTAGTATTGGGATCAATACTGGTTCTTTAGTATTAGGACATGAGCAGGCAGTGGGCACTTGCAGCCCAGAAGGTCAGTCCCATCCTGGGCTGCATCAAAAGCTGCGTTGCCAGCAGGTCCAGAGAGGGGATTCTGCCACTTTACTCTGCTCTGGTGAGACCTCACCTGGAGTATTGTGTGCAGGTCTGGAGCCCTCAATATAAGAAGGACATGGACCTGATGGAGAGGGTCCAGAGGAGGGCCACGAGGATGATCAGGGGGATGGAGCACCTCTGCTACGAGGACAGGCTGAGGGAGCTGGGGTTGTTCAGCCTGGAGAAGAGGAGGCTCCGGGGAGACCTAATAGCAGCCTTCCAGTACCTGAAGGGAGCCTACAGGAAGGCTGGGGAGAGCCTGTTTAGAAAGGCCTGCAGTGACAGGACGAGGGGCAATGGCTTCAAGCTGGAGGGGAACAGATTTAGACTGGAGATGAGGAGAGGGTTCTTCACTGTGAGGGTGGTGGAGCACTGGAACAGGTTGCCCAGGGAGGTGGTTGAGGCCCCTTCCCTGGAGATATTCAAGGTGAGGCTCGACGAGGCCCTGGGCAACCTGGTCTAGTTGGGGGTGTCCCTGCTGACTGCGGGGAGGTCGGACTAGATGGCCTTTGGAGGTCCCTTCCGGCCTGGGCAATTCTATGATTCTATTATTAATGCTTATTATTTGATCTTATTCTATTAAATCTACTTACATTTCAACTCTTGTGTTTCCCTGTTTTCCTCAATTCCCCTCCCTGGCTGGGGAGGGGTCAGCAGGTGATAGAACAATTGTCTAAACAACACTAAGTTGTGGGTTTCTCAACCCACAGCAGCCAGGGAGTCATCAGGTGATAGAACAATTGTCTAAACGACACTAAGTTGTGGGTTTCTCAACCCACAGCGTGCCCAAAGGGTCAGGAAGCCTAAGCAGACACAAAGTGAGGTGTAGGTTTTTCTCCTACTTATATCAGCATGATCTGAAGAGTGTAAATTTACAGTCATTAATCCCAGTCCATCACCTCCTGCTGCAGAAATGACAATACCAAATCAGAATCAGGCTTTTGTCTGCCTACACGCTGAAGAAGTGATATACCATAACAGCAATGTGACATCAGTATATCAATTCATTTTAGCAAGTATCAAAACAAAACACTCTTTTCCATTCTTTAATATTTCTCAAGCGTAAAGCACAGCCAACCGATTCAAATTGTAAATACTGTCATACACACATATAAAAAGGATTTGAGGTGCATAAACTTCTCAAATATCTAAAGTGAAATTTTTTTTTGCTGCTATTTTTGTCTTACAAAGTAAGATTATAAATTAAATTTTTACCAGAACAAGACAGCATATGAAGGTTGGTGTAATTGCTTGTCTGGATGAAAAAAGAAGGCTTTTCTAGCATTGTATCTCAAACTTTTTTATTTTATGTTACTGCTACCAGAAGCAAAACACAGTAAGCATAGAAAAATCAAGCCACCGCAGAGTCATTTAATGTCCCCATTTGCTTATGTAGGAACAGAACTATTTTCCACGTCTGGAATAGGCAGTTTTCCTTTTACAAATCTGAACGATGTAGGAGCTCTACAGAAAACTCTGAAAATTCCAAAGGAAGAAGAAAAGTCAAGCTCCAGTATTCGGACATTTTAATTCCAACACTCCCTACAATATGTCAGGTACCCCTCTCAGGGAACATATTTAGAAGCTTGGTAATAAAGAAATGAAAAGTAAACAATCCTGGAGAGGACTGTTTATGCCAGAAACAGTGCACAATTTCACAAGGTTCATTTCCTCTACGACCTAACAAGACTACAACACGCAGGAAAAACTAGGCTTACCACTCAACCAGGTAGACCTTCACTGTCTAATAGAGCTGAGTTTAAAAAAAGAAAAATAAAAGATAAAAAAAAAAAAGGATGAGTATTTCCACCCCCCCTCTTACTCTTCCTCCCCTTCTGGTTCAGCGGCCTTTAAAAATAAGTCTATTCAAGTACTTTGGTTCCTTTTGGGCACTGGCATCACCAAACTTGGCTCAGGCATCGCCACTCCGAACAGCAAGAATAACACAGGTCTGCAATTGAGAACAAACAGCAACACCCAATGGCAGAAATTCAAAGCTGCAGCTGACAGTGGCTGCAGCCTCCTATCTCGTCCTGAAGACACAAAACAAAACAGGAGAAAACAAAACAGGAGAAGAGAAGGCTCCGGGGAGACCTTATAGCGGCCTTTCAATACCTGAAGGGGGCCTATAGAAGAGCTGGAGAAGGACTCTTTGCCAGGAGGGGTAATGATAGGACAAGGGGAAACGGTTTTAAATTGGAAGAAAAAAGATTCAGATTAGATCTCAGGAAGAAATTTTTTACTATGAGGGGGGTGAGACACTGGAACAGGTTGCCCAGAGCAGCTGTGGCTGCCCCATCCCTGGAGGGGTTCAAGGCCAGGCTGGATGGGGCCTTGAGCAACCTGCTCTGGTGGGAGGTGTCCCTGCCCAGGGCAGGGGGGTTGGAACTGGATGATCTTTGAGGTCCCTTCCAACCCAAACCATTCTATGATTCTATGATTCTAAAGCGGGGGGGGGACGGGGGACAGACGACGACACAAACTAAGAAAATGAAATTTTTGGTCTCTATCTGAAGTCTAGGTGCTCCGATATGGCTTCAGGTGTTTCCAGAGGAGTTTCAGCAAACAATTTTCAGGGCTGGTAACAGAAGTTACATTGGCTTAAAGGCACGCAGGGAGAACTGAAGGCTCACAGCTGCTTTTTTGATAAGGTAAAGCCAGGCTGAAGTCTGCAAGACGTTACACCTCTATTGAACCTGATGCAAGGGCAACACAGCAGTGGAGGGTGCTAAGGAAACTGAACTCCACTCACTTCCATGAAACAGAAACTGGACACCAGACTTCTGTAAACACATTTGTAAGCTTCTGTCTAGCTTGATGCTTCTCTGATTTTGGTGGGAAAGTTAATGTCAGGATTCAGTGGCATGTGCTCAACGTCCTGCTTCATGATGGTAACTTCATGGAGGGATGGATGGATGCTTCATGAAGGGATCTTCCTCCACTCCCTTCCACAAGCCTTCACACAAAGTCTCCTTCACGTCCTCCTCACTCTGAATGCAGCTCAGAGTACTACTAAAACCAAGAGTTACCACAGTAACTTCATCACAAAATGTAGTCTATCAACATATGCCAGGTTTCATTATTTTCTCAATTGAACTATTTTACTGGTCCTTGCAATATGTGACCTGAACTGACAGACTGCGAGCAGTGATGGCCAAATCTCAACATCCAACAAAACAGAGAATCTTCCTTTTTTTCCCCCCCCCCCATACCTATGTTTACAAACTTCAGGATTGTCACAAAAACACAAGCTCAGAAACTTTAATATCGCACAGTAACCAAAACTTAGTAACTACCCAAGAAGCAGATGAAAAGATGTCTGATTCCTGTGCCACACAAGGTAATTAAAACACCAAACATAATCTATTGTAAATGGAAAGGAAGAGAAAGTTTTATGTATCCAAAAGGGATCACTTTCAACGTTCACAAAATTGTAACTTCAGCCCATTGTGAAGTCTGGTGAAGCTTTAAAAGAAAAAAAAAGGAAAGAAATTGTATGTGGGATGGCAGTTAAGAAAAGACGAGGAAACTCAAAAGTTCATGCTGAGGTTAGAACACTGAAAAACAACATAGAAAACTAAGGAAACTCCTTGTCATAGTCATGGAAAATGTATGTTCACTTGTTTCTGACACCAGTAAGAGTGGAAAGAATTTGGATTAACAGCTCAGATCTGAGCTGGAGAAAAAGTCTTCGGAAAGGTAGACATTCTTCCACATGTGGTGGTCTTGCCCCCAGCAATCCGTAACGCTGAGAGTTCTTCCATGTAAAGGTCAATACCTTATTTTTAGATTTCAGTCTGGCTTAAAATGAGTGCTTTTACACAATCTGCTCATCCTAAATAGGCACATTAAATATCAATGCTATAGATGCAGTTTCAACACTTAAAGTGAGGGCTTGTTGTGAGTTTGGAAAAGGTCTTGAAATGGCTCAGTGTGCTGAGATTTCCTTTCAAAAGGGCTACAGTCCTGTGCTGCACCACAATGGTAATAGGTTTCAATACCAAATAGGGTTCAAAAAATAGTTCCAGTCAAGCAGAGGCTAACAAGTCTACAAGCTAGTACTGACTGTTTGGAAACGTATGCAGAGCCAGCTTGTTTTAATTTTGAATGTTAGAAGGCATCTAGTCATCTTACCCTTTTCTATCTTCCCTCGCTCCACTATAAATCAAAGCAATTAATTTAATTTCTAAAGCTATCCAACATCTTAATTTAAAACACTATGAACTTCACAAGAATAATCCTCCTCCCACAATCTTTCTTTTACTCCAAAATGCCCGAGTCCTGTTCTTACTTCTGGCAACCATCATGTTGCATGAAATCATCATTCTACAGACATCTTCATATTGGCAGAAGCCAATGTAGTTTACATTTATGTATATTCAAGGTTTGGTCAAAGTCTCAGCCTATGATTCATGAGAGCATAATAATATACAGATTGATCTTCATATTCATTTATCTGTTAGATGGTAATTATGGTAATCCTCCACATGAAGCAGGCCAATAATATACTAGAAGGGAAGTATGGTATTGTGCGTATGTCAGCCATAATCATTGAGGATATCCAGGCAATCAATATATGAAGATGTCTCTATGTAGTATGCAATTTAAATATCAAATGGAAGCTGTTTAAAATAAAAGCTAAAGAAGAAAAAAAAAAAGCTTATACACTATTAAAATTACCTTTCATATGAAACTTTGACTATGCCTAAGAGTATCTAAGTTCCTTGCAAAATGAGAAAACTTTCTATACATTGTATGATCAAGGCTTCAAGTGAAACTGGTCAAACTGGATAAGTCACAAGGAGTGACTGGATCAACTGTATCAATTGCCAAAAACTGGTGGGGCAGAAGGGGAAAAAGGAGCAGGACAAGAGGGAACATTAACTCATTGCCTAGAAAGGGGCAGCACAACAGGATAAAGTTTTGTATCATTCTTGAACGACAAATGCATCACACTATTGTAAAAATAATTCAAAGCTTTACAGACAACACTGCATTAGTCGTGCATCTCTGACCTCAGGGCAAAAAAACTCCTCACCAACCCTTTGTTGCTCATATTGTCCCCCCACTCCGAGATCTCATGATTCTTTTTTGTTTAGCAGTCTCTAGCACTTTGATGAAAACCTTGGCACTTCCTTAAGGATTTACAATTGTGACAGAACTGAAGACTGACATAAAATCCATTATGGTACCAGGACTAGAGACAGTTATCTTGTATGTCACAATAGATTTAAAGACACTCTTGAACCACAGATGATTTTCTACTTGGGGTATCTCTACATGAGTTTGATAGAGATCTCATTTCCACAGCACATTGGTGCTCAATGGATTCAAATCCAGCTCGAGTTTGATAGAGATCTCATTTCCACAGCTAAACCTAGGCTTTTAAAGCACTTCTGTGAGAAATGATGATGGTGTATGCTGATGATACACCCTATGTGCTCGATAAGGACATAGGGTGTATCATCAGCAAGTTTGCAGATGACACCAAGTTAAGCAGGAGTGTTGACTCCCAGGAGGATAGGGAAGCCCTACAGAGGGACCTAGATAGATTGGATCACTGGGCCAAGATCAACAGCATGAGTTTCAACAAGGGCAAGTGCCAGGTCCTGCACTTGGGCCACACCAACCCCCTGCAGCGCTACAGGCTGGGGGAAGTGTGGCTGGAGCTGCCTGGAGGAAAGAGACCTGGGGGTTCTAATTGACAAGAGGCTGAATATGAGCCGGCCGTGTGCCCAGGGGGGCAAGAAAGCCAATGGCATCCTGGCTTGTATCAAAAATAGTGTGACCAGCAGAAGTAGGGAGGTGATCGTGCCCCTGTACTCAGCACTGGGGAGGCCACACCTCAAGTGTTGTGTCCAGTTTTGGGCACCTCAATACAAGAGAGATATTGAGGTGCTGGAGTGGGTGCAGAGGAGGGCAACGAAACTAGTGAAGGGCCTGGAGAACAAATCATATGAAGAGCGGCTGAAGGAGCTGGGGCTGTTTAGTTTGAGGAAGAGGAGGCTGAGGGGAGACCTCATCACTCTCTACAACTACTTGAAAGGACACTGTAGAGAGGTTGGTGCTGGTCTCTTCTCACAGGTAATTAGTGACAGAACGAGAGGGAACGGCTTCAAGCTCCAACAGGGGAGGTTTAGATTGAACATTAGGAAGGAATTTTTCACCGAAAGAGTGGTCGGGCATTGGAATAGGCTGCCCAGGGAGGGGGTGGAGTCCCCATCCCTGGCTGTGTTTAAGGGCCGTTTAGATGCAGTGCTGAGGGACATGGTGTAGGGGAGGACTTTGTAGAGTAGGGGAGATGGTTGGACTCGATGATCCCAAGGGTCTCTTCCAACCTCAATGATTCTATGATTCTATGAAAGCCCATGGTAAGCTTTACTGCTGACTTCTACCGTGCTACACCTAGACACCAATTAAAGAGCTCACTCCTGCAACACCGTGAGTGTTCTGTCCTTATCTAGCAAAGCATTAAAACATACAGAAAAACAACAACATTAGAATGGCCCCATCCAAACAGTGGAACCATGAACTTTACAGTTAGGCGTGCAGGGCTCACTAATTCAGAGCATCCAGATCCAAAGGATCATTCTTTTTTTTGACAACTCTAAACCAAGAATCTCTTCAATTTTAGGCTTCTGTTTAACATTAGGAAAACATAGTAATCAGAGTTACGTAGGTTTCTGATGAAGAAATCAAAGTGGTTTCTTTTTCTCCTCCTCTCTCAGCAGCACATGCAGATAGGTGTGGGATACTCTTCATTGCAACTAACTCCAAATCCTGCCATGTCAGAAGAACATAATTACTGTAAAAAGTTAAACTAATCCTGACGAAGAATAGATAATGAGCGTCTTTCTGAAAACCTTAGGGGAGAAAGAGCCAATTGTTAAATAAAATAAAGTATTTGTCTTTAGTTTAAAATTTTCTGGTTTTATAATCACTACAGCAAGAAGCTTAAGTTAAGGAGCTGAATGGTGACAATTTAATCTATGGATGATGGCACCTTTTTTTACCTGTACTCTAACTGGATTCATTGCATACCCTGCTCCAGTTAAAAAAACATAATGGAAAACTGAATTCCAAACAAGTAAAATCTTGTTCATACTTTCAGGCAGAACAGTCTTCAAATTAGGGAGCTAGTTTCATATAAAACAATTCAGTTTAGATGTCTATTAAAAAAAAAATATCCAAGTTACATTAAACAGTATCCAGATGCTTTAGTTGCTACATTTATTAAGACTGATTTTAACTGTAGCTTCTTTTCCCCCTCCTTTCTCCCAGAAGACTTACTTTCTCAACTCTGCATTGACAAAAACCGATACATTGGTTCTCAACTCTGCATTAGAGGAAGCATTGCTGCTACCTCAAATAAAAACCAGTCACTTGAAAAAATTTCTCTCAAATTGTTCATCTAATTACAGTGATTCCATTTAGGTAAAAAGGAACCAGTACCAAAGACAACTCCGTATTTAAAGGTTTTTTGCCCTACATAAACAACAGAACAACTTTACCAGTGAAATGCACGCATTCCAAAATTAATATCCTGTGATTGGGTCCATCAGCTAAAATGTCCTTGGCATAAGGGTATGGATTGCTTTCTTTGCCCACGGGGATCGGTTTTGCATTTGGCAGGCTGATTAAGAAACAGAGACATCTCAAAAATATATTTATGTGTGTTCTCTATTCTGCAGCACGTCCCAAACTGTCCAAGCAAATTAACTATATTGCTAAACAAAGTAAGTGGGTAGCAATAATCTACCTGTCCTATCAGTACCAAGAGCGAGTTAAAGACGGCAAAGCCAACGCAACCAGATCACAGCCCCAAACCCAAGCTTTGTTCTCACTAAGTTAGGCTTAAATCTGCATTCAGAAACGTCACAATTTTTCCCTTCAGGATCCCTCTCAAAAGGCAACAGAAGAGCATGATCTCAGCACGCCGACCTTCTGCCAGCTGGCTGCTCCCCCATTGCAAGGAACGTGGCTCGTGTCTCACATCTAGTTTGTTCCAGACAAAGTTGCTTCCTTCAGGAATAGTTTTTACAGGATGGACCCCCAAGCAATTCAGATCTTCCCCATTTGATCTCAGAAGTAATAATGAACTAAAGTGAAGAGTGAATAAAGGTTGCAATTAAACTTTGTCAAGCTTTCTTCCTTTCAATTTCTATTTCCAGCAAGGTTACGTGATTGAAGCCTATGTAATTCCTCTTTTTACTAGAGAGAATATGGTCTACAGAATAAGGTCTACATGCAGAACACAGAATAAGGTCTACATCATTCCCTTGCTTATTGATGACATTTGCAATTAAGTATTTTAAACAAGTCATACAGCACAAACACCTCACAACATAAACAGGTTTTAGGGAAAAGGTAATAAGGTGTGCTATCTGTCACAGTAAGGCAGAGATTAGTCATCTCAATGTTTAGATGTCACAGTGAGGCAGAGATTAGTCATCTCAATGTTTAGATTGAACATTAGGAAGGAATTTTTCACTGAAAGAGTGGTCGGGCATTGGAACAGGCTGCCCAGGGAGGGGGTGGAGTCCCCATCCCTGGATGCGTTTAAGGGCCGTTTAGATGCAGTGCTGAGGGACATGGTGTAGGGGAGGACTTTGTAGAGTAGGGGAGGTGGTTGGACTCGATGATCCCAAGGGTCTCTTCCAACCTCAATGATTCTATGATTCTATTCTATGATTCTATGAACTGAAGAGGTTGAAACTTCCAGTACATATTCTTGTAAATGAACAAAGAGCAGATTAATTGCTATGACCTACTTTGTAGTTGTTTCATTTCTACAATAAATATCTTCTATACTTCATTCATTAGGTTTCCTCCTAAGTTTTATTCTTTATTAAAACAGTTCTACACTAAAGCAGCAGAAAGAGCTGCACCGAATACATCACTTTACAGCTTTAGAAGCAATAGGGGAAAATAAGTGCCTAAAGCTTCTTCCCGCCCCCAACCAGTATAAATTCTGTCCAGATGATAAAACTGAGGTGTTTAGAAGGCAAGTCAAACAAGCTGAGGGGAGTATGGAGTAATTTCCACTTTTAAAGATGTAAAGAATTAATTCCTAACAACCAGCCAAAGCTTCCACTCCTTGCTCGGCCGGACAACCCACCTCTCTCCAATGTATTTAATAATAACATCTGCTGAGGGGAGTATGGAGTAATTTCCACTTTTTCCTTCTGATAACTTCATTCAATAACAACCAGCCAAAGCTTCCACTCCTTGCTCGGCCGGACAACCCACCTCTCTCCAATGTATTTAATAATAACATCTTCACACAGATGTGTTGTGAGACATCACAAAAGTACATGCCCCACATGTATGATGATAACTTTTGACAGGCTGTTCTCCTACAGAGAGAGAAAACAATGCATCTTTGTGAAGGAGACATCACAAAAGTACATGCCCCACATTTATGATGATAACTTGACAGGCTGTTCTCCTACAGAGAGAGAAAGCACAGGAGAACTGCACATCCATTGCAGCCTCTTGTCAGGTTCAACACAGAACTAGCTCAACACTTGATGTCCTAAGTGTCCCACTTATTTGTTCATTTCTCCTCTTCTCAGTACCCAACATTTATCCAAATGTACATTTTATCAGACACTTTTCTTACCAATACCAACCCATCCAGCCTCATAAAATACCCAAGTGGGCAGTAAGCCTGGCAAGACCCATTTTAAAAAAAGCATCTCAGTTTACAGCTCAAATGTCTGCCTAGTCCCTTATATCTAAAGAACTTGTCATACTAGTGTAAATAAAACTATGAGAAAGAAAAGATGTAAAGAATTAATTCCTAATGCCAACAAGAGTACAAGCTCAAGAATGCTTTTTAAAAACAAAGGATAGTGAAGAAGCAGTATAGTAAGACATTTCTGTGTTCCAAAGCATTACAAGGTTTTTCACCACTGGCAAAAAAAAAACCAGTGCACTAATCCCCTGCAATTATTGTTCTTACAGCAGGTAGAGACCATAAACAGAGACGGAGAAGCAGCCTTTACAGAGCAATTATCCTCCCACTCCAGGCATGGGCTGTTCCTTTAACTCTCCCACCCCATGCAGTAAGACTGCACCATCCTACTTCAGACATAGGCTGGCTCAAGACCCACCTCCCAGAGAACGAGCAGGTTGTCACTCAACTCTTGAAGAAGCTCCTGTTGTCACTCAACTCTTGAAGAAGCTCCTGAAGATAGGAATGCAACTCTGTCCACTTCGGAGGGCTTAGCCCAAGCAACCGTTCAAGCCTCAAGACTTTGGGGACTACTTAGATTTTCAGAACAAACTACGCAGAGCAACACTAAACACTAAGTTTATATTTCAACAACAGGGTCAACATTTGTTCAATATCTTGTTGTTCAATATCTTTATTGATGATCTGGACAAGGGGATCGAATGCACCCTCAGTAAATTTGCAGATGACACCAAACTAGGTGGGAGCGTTGATCTGCTTGAGGGTCGGAAGGCTCCACAGAAGGATCTGGACAGGGTGGATCAATGGGCCAAGGCCAGTGGGATTGGGATGGAGCCAGGATGCAATCACGGTGGTTTTGCAACAAGTCTCTGCTGTGCTGGGACACGAGTCCTCCTTGGCGTAAGCGAGGGGTCCTCGTGACTTCAGGGCGCTGTGGCAGGGATGGATTGTGTCCTGTGTTTGCAACTGAAAATGCAGCACGGCTCCTTCCAGTGTGGAGGAATGTGCAATAAGAAAGCGTTGTGTCTGAAAAAGTCTTTATTTAGCGCTGTATTTCTTCTCATAACTGTGTTAGTCTTAAGAACCTATGGAGAAATTTTGTTCTTCTCTTCCTATCTTCCTAGATGTTTTAAAGTATCTTCCTGCACTGGGTTTGATCTGTATGTTAGAGACCACCCTGGCTTGCTCTGGTCTTACTGAATTGTAATAACAGGCATATGGCTGGTGATTCCATAAGGGACAAAAGCTTGTAGGAAGTACCTCCTGCTGGTTCTAAAGATGCTTGATAGAAGCTGGTAGGATGTAAAGTTCATTGTTCTTCTCTGAAGACATCCTGGCTGGAATCTTAAAAGATTTTGCAGATATTATTGCAATTCCAATATAAGCTTATATAGGAAGCATTTTGTGGACTACTGAAATGCAATGATGTCTCCAAGACGATGCAGAGAATTGCAAAAGATGCTGGAATTGTTGGGATAAATACTTCAGCATGGTGCCAGCATCATTCTTGGTCCCTTTAGAACCAGTGGGTCTC
This sequence comes from Calidris pugnax, assembly GCF_001431845.1. Lineage (NCBI taxonomy): Eukaryota > Metazoa > Chordata > Aves > Charadriiformes > Scolopacidae > Calidris > Calidris pugnax. The sequence continues at coordinate 676,271 of NW_015090809.1, forward strand.
ATTTTCATGATCTAATGTAAGTGAAGAGTCTCTTCCCTGGGTTTTGGGGGGTTTTTTTGGTTTTTTTTTTTTTTTTTGTGGTTGGACTCGATCTCAGAGGTCCCTTCCAACCACTAAGATTCTGTGATTCTGTGATTTTTTATTAGCAGTAGTGTGCTATTACTCCATTTTCTAATGCATTATCATCGCTACTGAGAAAAGAGCTCTACTGGGACCAGAAATTACAGAAAAATATTACAGAAAACAAGTGTGAAAGCCTCAATTCATTAAAGAGTCAGAATACTATCAGTGCTGTCAAGGAGCCTTTGGTAAGTGATGTGCAGCCCTCACATGCCAGGCAACCAACTAAAGGGACTGGAGAGAAAGCCACCTCCCCAGCTTGTGCCTAGAATTGACACAGTGGGTTACCCAAAAAGCAATGGGTAAATGGTAAAGCCCAAGGTCTCTCAGATGTGTTGGTTGGTTTGCTCGTTATATATATATATAAAAAAAAAATCTACCATGTATTACATCACTTTTGATTGAATATAGAAAGTATAAAGAAAAATAAAGAACCCTGTGTAAACCCATTAATGGATAAAAAAATAAGACCTATATTGTGAAATACTACTCTAAAGAGAGATGTGGAAACCCAAGAATTAACCCTATTAGCATTCAGTTTTAGGACTGACACATGCAACACTTTGAACAACTCACTCCCATCTCGAAACCTCAGTCTTCTTATGTATGCAATGATATGGGCTGCTTACCCTGTTCTCACAAGCATGTGTTTATGGATGGAAACTGCCTTAAAAATGACATATGCATTTATTAGAACCAATTTAAATATATGAAATAAACAAGAGGTACAGACAGGATATCAAACTATTGGCATTTCTAAAGTTTCAACGGCACTTAAATAATGTTCCATGATATCACACTCAAAAATCTAAGTAATTTTCGAGACGGCATAAAGCAATAATATTTGCAGGCAGTTTAAGGCAAGTTAATACCCAACTTCCATTGAAAACACTAAGCCTGCATGCCTAATTGCTCCAGGGGCCTTTGAAAATCCCAGCAAAAATGAACAATAAGCAGTAAATCAGCCCTTTCAAAATGAAAGCAACCCCCTCCCCTCTGCTATAATAAGGTATTCCACAAAAATGTATTCCACTTACATAAACAAATATTACATCATAACGGGTCAGAGCCAGAGCTGTGCAAGAGTGATGAACAGGATTAATAATGTTTTTCAGAAATACTAAGATCTTATATTATATTCTGTAAAATGAATGGGGAAAGGGAGGATCATTACCATATTTCCCATCTATATGCCCATATTATTAGCATTTGTCAGACAAAGCGGGGAGCATTCCTCAGATTTTCCATTTCTCTGCCCTGCATTAAAAGTAACAAGGAAATGGGAGCCCTTTCCTCAGACACTATGAAAATGCCCAGCTGCCTTTAGAGAAGTCTAACTCGGTAGGTACTGCAGCAGTTGAAACCAGCAGCTGATGGCATCAGTACAAAAGAATCTATTATCTTTGTAAAACAAAGTAATCAACAACAAAAACATATTTAGGAAGCAGAAGCTTCCAACACAGATTGCTTTTGCAGCACTCTGTTGAAATAGCTCCTTGTCAACACAGAATTAGACTCAGAATATGTCATCGTATGTAACTTCCTGCAGAGTAACCAGTATAAATTATTTTTTGGTACTTGCTGACACGGTACTTGCTCTCATTTGACAACATGAGAGAAATAAAAATACTCCATTATCTCTGTCACTCTTTCTTTGATACAGCCTTTGTTCTATGTTTTTCATTTTCCAGCCTATAAATTGCTTCCTTGAGAGCAGGTGAAACCTGATCCAAATTAATCAAGAAAGGAAAAACAAATTTCCCTGTTCAATGACAAATATCAATAACAACAGCTACTCAGGACCATTTCCTTCCAGAACAAGGCTGCCCTGAGAAAAGACAATTCTAAGAGAAAAGTACAGGAATCAACAAAAGGTTCCTCAGCAACAAGAAACTCACAGGTAAGAACTAGAGAAACAGAAACCTTTCACTAATCTAAGGCTACTGGAATACACTACGTGGTTGCCCAGGCCAAATAAGAAAAGCAACCTACTGGAATTTTTCTTGCTAAAATGAGGTTAGTCTAACAAGTCCTGAAGGAAAGCCACATCTTTTATCACTCTAAGAAAAAAGGGTTTCATATTTAAAAATATGCTGCCATTTCCAGTGATTTGATGGAAGCAGACCTGTGTTTTTAAAGTGGCATGGAAAATTTTAAGGAGGGGGAGGGAAAAAGCACTAGAGACTAATTCAAGAATTTAAAATTAAGTTCAGGCAACAATTCCCATTCATTTCCCTTCAAAGTGAAGCTGAGGTTTAATCTCGGACATTTGCTTTTCAAAAAAAAATGCAAATGTGAAAACAATAAAGGAATTAGGCACTGGCTTGCATTCTTTAGGACTGAAGTAAAAGGCAGACAGGCACACATCACGTTGTTATTATAAAGTTAGTATACTTGTGATAGTAGCTCAAAGACACTAAAAAGAGAAGTACCTCCTTTACGTGACCAATTCTAATCTCTATTTGTACATCAACAATAGATCTTCATCTTGAGTTCTGCCAGAGAAATGTATAAACTTACCTTGTCTTGGTTTTCCTTATTTTTGTAACACAAATTTCCAATCAATCGAATGAGATGAGATTTAAAACCCACAGCTGGATGTGAAATTTCTTCCTGCCCTGTCATAGCATGGGTAGCAGTGAAAATATTTACGGCCTGTTTCCCAGCAAGATGAGTTAATCTCAGGGTATCTAAAAAAAAACCAAAAATATTTTAATTCACTAACACATGAAAATTAGTATCACTTTGCTCAGAGCTTGAACCTAACAATTAGTAGTAAAAGTTAAGTAACATAACTTCCGATATTCAGCAATATGTCAAAAGAACTTTGAAAATTTTCTTGGTTTCTTAATTTGCACTAGTATAACAATAAAAGGCCATCCCAAGGTCAGAGGGTATTTTTGTATCCTTTACACACTCAGACATGAAGTCTGAAGGCTGGTTCTATTGGTCTCTACTTGAAGGGTCAGAATTTGCAGGCTGTTGATGATTCTAGCACTGTAAATATATTTCTAAAAATCAAGGTGTTTAGAAAACTTCCTTTAGTTCAAATTTGTCACAGCAACACATAGAAATTAGAGAATTGCTTTTTTTTTCCTCTCTTCTTCAGTCTGTTCCTAGCTCTGTAGTATGAGAAAAGATTTCAAATACATCTAGCACCTTGACACATCTTTACAAATCCTTCAGTGCCATAATCTCATCAGCTGAGAAATACCAACATTCCCATATAGTAAATGCTAATTTACAGCCACTAGGATTTTCTTCTACAATGCTCCAGAGGACAGAAACTAAAATCTGTGAAAACAACATTCCACAAAGAAAGCACACCCAGAAGAAAAGCTGAAATCATGTGAACCCCTGAGAGGGTATACTAGCAAAGTCACTAAAGGCTGTGTCTATATTTAAAAATTAAGCTTAAGTGTTTCTTCTCTAAGCAACCTGCAATACTAATAAATGGCCTGTCATGCCAGCATCCCCAAGATGCTTCATGCAACTTCTATTGGAACAGTAAAGATACAGCAAAACCAGGTTACAGCAAAGGGCAGTAATTAAGCCATATGTTCCCCCTGCTCCAGATGTGATAACATCCATAGTGGAATGGGCATTGGATTTCCTGGATTTAAATTAGAGGTAATTTTACAGGTCCTTGTATTACAGTTTCACTCCCAGGTGGCTGATACAGGAGAAGGAAAAAAAAAAACCAACCAACAACAAACCCTCTGTGCTGAAAAGGATGTAACTATGTTTTTGGTAGTTTTTTAAAAATATGAAACTATAATCTGTCCTAGAGGCCTCCTGTATGAGAGCTACCACTTGTATTTGTTCGTATTTTGAACGAAGAAAAACCAATCAATCTCCTGTTGCCCCTAAAAACATCATCACAAAATAGCTTTTAACACAATCTCTTTCATAGAAATTTATTTGCTTTTGTAAACTCATAAAAATCAGCACTCACATCCTTCTCGTGGCATTCACTTTGTGTGCTTCCCTGCCTTATAGTCTTAGTATTTTATACACACACAAACATGTAAGAAGGAATTCCATGGTCTTCCCAAACCTTCTGCCTGCCCTTAAGAGGGACTCCTGAACTAAAGGACTAAAAAAATAAAACAAACCAAAAAGATCCACAAAAAAAAAAAAAAACCAACCTAAACAGAAGTCTTCAAAATGTTATTACAGTGCAGGTAAAAATGCAATGAGTGATGCACCTACCTGGAAAGGGAGGTCCAGGAAAAGATTAAAGAAAAGCAGCTACTTTCCATGCACGATGCTAACCCAGAGAGAACAGCAATGTCTCAAACACTGCACAACAACACAACGCAGTGACTTTGTTGCACCCACACTCTCAACTAAAGGATGCCTCAATCTGCCCTTCTCTTCTTATTCCGAAGAGCAACTCTTCCAAAAAGCCCCTCAATCCAAAAGACCTTCCTAGTGATGAAAATCTTTTGCACTACGTAGCCTTTTTCTTCTGGTCTTCAGAACTAAATACTGCAGGTGATAAAACATCGATACAGTTTTCCAGCCTCTTAGCTGCTCCAGGATGAAAGGAGTCTTGTTGCCAAAAGGCAGCCTTAAAGAGGAACTAGAGGAGTTGATCCATTCCTGTTGGTGGAGGGCATGTGGGAGATACAGAGGATGCACATGGTAGTCTATGCACAGCTAGAGCAAGGAGGACTGGCCCACTGGCTTCTGAAACTTCAGTCATCTGCACCTCCTTGAAATTCTCATTTCAGTTGAAAGACTTAGAGCAAGCACTCGGATGATACAATGCATGACTTTGAGTTTCCTCAAAACACACGTGCACAAAACATATCTCGTTGGTAGTCGTCTTACTGTAAGCAATAAAACTATGAACCTGTCACCAAAAATTCAAAAACAGAGGTTTGGTTGTGGTTTTTTATTTGTTTTTTTCTGGTGGTGGTGTGCGGTTTTTCGGATTTTTTGGGGGGTCGCTTGTTGTTTTTTTTTTTAACAGCAAGGACTCTCTGCACATCTCATAGACATAGTTAACAGCTCTTTCAGCCTTTTTCCTTTTTTAGCCAAATTGTTACATATTGCTCTTTAAAATCCATAAAGCTACAATTTTCCTCAGAAAACAGTGGCATACATCAGCTGTCTCAGAAAGTGCTAAGATTTAGGAAGGCACAGGTCAGTATACATATACTTCCTCCCTGAGCATATAGGGTCTCTCTGGACCACCCTGCCTTGACTTTCTTTGTGTACAGCCCTTCGCTTGTTATTTCTTAGCAGAAGAAAGCTTCTTTCAAACTGACCTTGAAAAGTCACTGAATTTGGTTAAGAACCATGCTTAGTTTCTGGTTTTCAGGAATTTGGGAAACAGAATCACAGAATCTTCTAGGTTAGAAGGGACCTTAAAGATCATCTTGTCCAACCGTCAACCTCACTGACAAAAATAGACACCCACACAACAAACAAGGAGCATCATCACTAAACCAGACCTCCCAGCACTACATCAACCCGTCTTTTGAACACCTCCAGGGATGGGGCCTCAACCACCTCCATAGGCAGCCCATACCAATGCCTAAGAACACTTTCAGTGAAAAAATTTGTCCTAATATCCAGCCTGAACCTCCCCTAGTGCAACTTGAGGCCATTTCCTCTTGTCCTGTCGCCTGTGACTTGAGAAAAGAGAACAGAAAGGAACAGATATGGAAAAGTCCATTTTCAACTTCTTGAGGCAATTCTTCCACACACGTCCAGGCAGTGGAAGAACAGAGGAAGCAACTGTCCTTCGCACAGCTCTTACTGCGTACACAGCGCGTTGCTGCCAGCTGAATCAAGGCTCTGTTGGGTAACAGGAGCCAAGCGAGCGAGTAGAGAAGCAGATAAATTCCAGGAGCAAATCAAATATTTGAAAATGTAGATTAACTCGCTCTCCTGTTTGTTTATTTCGTTAAAAGGCCAGAATCATAATGACCACCAGTTGGGAAAAACATGTTTTCATTCACAGAGCAACGTTGAGTTGGAGCAGGCCAAGAGTTAATAAACCTTGTGGCTTTTCACTTACCTATGGCTGTTTCAAGCAAACCAGGCAGAGCCTGTAGATGCTCCAGCTGCCCGTTGCTTGATGTCATTTCGCAAAGAACGTCAAGAAGACGAATCATAACCAGTGCTTCCTAGAAATGAAAATGACATCTCTGAAAATGGCTTATGAACAATAGCGTAAGAACATAAAACCGACGATCTAAACAGAAGAACTCTCAGCACTTCAGGTTCTTTGAAGGTCTTCTAAGCTGCCAAAAATATATTTCTATAAAATGAGGACATCTCCCTGCGAAAACAATAACGTATTACACTGCAATAAATCAGTGTTATATGTGCCCTGAAAAATCATGGGGAAACCAAAACAGAGCCATAAGGGATAAAATTTTAACAAAAACACAGTAGCTTCCAAAAGCAGAAACGCAGAAAATTACTAGCTGAGAAAATTATTTCTGTATAAATGTTTTCTTTGAGTTTATCCAGTAGAAGCGTCCCACTTTAAAGACACAAACACCGCCTACAAGACACCAATCTGTTCTCCGCAGGAATTCTGTAAAGTTCTGTGGTCAAATGAACTTTGGCTGCGAGAATTTACATTATTCTTGGGTAAATAGGATTGGGATCATAGATGCAGCATTTTGGTTAGGTATGAGACACGCAATTTTATTTGCATATTATTTATTCAGCCAGAGGACTATTTTCTCTCACAGGCTATGCTGATGCATGCTTATAGTGACAATCCAGCACTTAGAGAAATTACCTTAAGAGTGTATGGCATAATTTGGAACACCACACATTGCTCAAGTACCAGACTGTGACTGCAAGATGATTCCACACAAGGTGTGGTACAGAAACTGCAAGAAGCCTTGAAAATACTCGGACACAGGTCACAGCATCTATTCATAGAATCATAGAATCATTGAGGTTGGAAGAGACCCTTGGGATCATCGAGTCCAACCATCTCCCCTACTCTACAAAGTCCTCCCCTACACCATGTCCCTCAGCACTGCATCTAAACGGCCCTTAAACACATCCAGGGATGGTGACTCCACCCCCTCCCTGGGCAGCCTGTTCCAATGCCCGACCACTCTTTCGGTGAAAAATTCCTTCCTAATGTTCAATCTAAACCTCCCCTGTTGGAGCTTGAAGCCATTCCCTCTCGTTCTGTCATTAATTACCTGTGAGAAGAGACCAGCACCAACCTCTCTACAGTGTCCTTTCAAGCAGTTGTAGAGAGTGATGAGGTCTCCCCTCAGCCTCCTCTTCCTCAAACTAAACAGCCCCAGCTCCTTCAGCCGCTCTTCATATGATTTGTCTTCTAGGCCCTTCACTAGTTTTGTTGCCCTTGTCTTCTGGCCTTGTCTGGTCCAGGACAAAGAGACATTTACTTACCACCAGTATAATAATTTTGAATCCCTATAATCAATATAACAATTCAAACAATCAGCATTAGTGTTCGGTAATTAATTACTATGATTATATCCATTCTTTGCTCCTTCCTATGCTGCTTGAAGACAACAAACCATTATAGGGTCCAGGTCCTAAAGCTGTATTTTCATTTTTTTTCCTCATACAGGTGTAGGAAGGTGCAGGTCTTGCCCTAAGTTGTTCAATAAATTGCTTTCAACACCGAATACAAAGATCATTGTCCTGTTATTAAGTAAGGATACCACAACTGTATTTCATACACTCATAGAATGGTTTAGGTTGGAAGGGACCTTAAAGATCATGGAGTTCCAACCCCCCTGCCCTGGGCAGGGACACCTCCCACCAGACCAGGTTGCTCCAAGCCCCCTCCACGCAACTATATTTCACACACTTATAGAATGGTTTAGGTTGGAAGGGACCTTAAAGATCATGGAGTTCCAACCCCCCTGCCCTGGGCAGGGACACCTCCCACCAGACCAGGTTGCTCCAAGCCCCCTCCAACCTGGCCTTGAACCCCTCCAGGGATGGGGCAGCCACAGCTTCTCTGGGCAACCTGTTCCAGGCTCTCACCACCCTCACAGCAAAGAATTTCTTCCTGAGATCTAATCTGAATCTCCCCTCTTTCAGTTTAAAACCATATCACTAAATACTCCCTGGTAAAGAGTCCCTCCCCATCCTTCCTGTAAACACAAATATATTTTTAAATCTGTCAGTCATCTTGATTCAGTTATAATTTGAAAAGTAAATAAAGAAATAATTGAAGAGCTTTTAAATAAACATATTTCAGGAGAGACTCAGAAAAGATGTTCCTTATAAACAGATGAAATACAAACTTGAAATCCAGTGAAAGGTTTTATTTTTCAAGTATGGTTGAAAGTTAGTGAAAGCAAACTGATGCTGAAGTCAGGATTATAATGGAAAAGCTATTTTAAACATTGGTTTAAGCACTGCAGAAGCATATGATTAGCTTTTCATTGGTTTGAGATGGAAGCTACAAGACCTGAGGTTCCTCAGGGAAAAAAGGCAATGTCTACATGTAGGAAATTAAACACTAGATGGGACACCCAGACAACATTTTGGGAGTCAAGCCAGTTTAAGGCAGTTTTCAAATGTGGCCTTGCAATTTTGGAGGCTAAGACAGCTTACTAGAACAGACATTGTCTGACCAAGGGACTTGGCTTCAGGGCCACAGGGATGTCCAGGCAGAGTTTAGTTGAATGTCACAGATGTGTGGGGTTGTTTTTTTTTTTTAAATGCATCCAACTATCACCTCCTCATAAAGTGATTTTTAATATCTTTTCATAACGCTTCCCAAAATACTTTTAAAATTCTTGTGCCCATTCAAGCAACAAAAATCAGTACAACACTGTAACATTATCATATAAAAGGATTTGAAGATCAATATTTTTCCCTTTGGTAATAAATTACTTATGAGAACTGTTCTCAAGAGTTTCTACAAATAAAACAATTACAGATTAATTTTTTTTTTTTTAAGCATAAAATGCTTCTGACTGCATGTATATTGGGTGAGGCAATTTCGATATACCGTTGTGGTCATTTGGCAAGATAGAAGCTAGATGTGACTTTTTTTGAAATATCTTTTAAAATATCTTTATAGGAAAATACATTAATTACAATTCTGAAACTAAGCATGATGAATCAGTGAGAATCAGTGACTAACTAATTTTATGTTTGATGAAAACATATTAGATTTCTCAGTTTTCTGGCTAACTGTAGTAAAAAAAAAATTTAAAAAATAAAAAAATGAGAGAACTCACCCCTAAAATCAGCTGAAAACTTTAAAACTTTATCTATATAAGAAGGATCAAGAACTGAGACCAATAGGACCTGGCACTAACTGCTCACAATACCATGGACTAACACAACACAAATAAGGTCACTGCAAGTTATGGTGCAAGTTGCTTTCTGCATTCCCAAAGGCATTGTTAGATCTTCAAACAGCTTGTTGAAAGTAAGAGGAAAAATAGAACACCAGATGATTTGAAAAGACCTCTACCCTTAGATGGCCTAAACCCCCTCAGTGCAGTGTATGGTGTGGCAAGTAGCCAGCAACTCTTGGATACTTCATAAGAAGGAAATAAAATAAGGCCATCCAGGACTCAGCTCTGCACCAGACGTTCCCCCAAGTGCAACCCACAAACCATCTGTGACCCATAAAAGCCTTCCTCTTTAGTTTGCAAAGGGACTTCATTATGGCCATCCTCAACAGAACCAGTTCATTAACTCTGAAGCAATAACAGACTTCTTCCAAGTGGACTAGAGTTGGGGCAAGTGTCTGGGTGACAGAGATAGGAGTCGACTGCCACTAAGATCCCAGCAAGCCATGCAACTTGATGCCCTGGACACCAGCTAGCCCTAGGAGTGCCACCTTGTCAGAGCTGTGCAAGGTCCACCTGAGATCCCCAAATCATTGGGAAAGAGGGAAGAGTCAGTGACAAAAGCCCTCACTTGCTGGAAGGATCACTATAGGTTTCAGACAGCCCCCCCTGCACCAAGCTGATTACATACACCCCACAGCTCTCCATGATCACAACTTGATGTTTTGAGGTCCCTAACAGATCAGGAACATCTGCCTTACAAGTAGCCAAATGCATTTTTCAAAGAACTACTATCTAGAATCTTAATGATGTATTATCAAGTTATCATCAGTTATTTATGTTCTGACACACACACCCCCCACACCTCTGAGATTTACTTACTTTAGTACTGCTGGAGAAAAAGCGTTTACTCAAATTTTACCCCAATTTTGAAGGGGAGGGGGGAGAGGGAGAGGGCACAGGGGGAAAAAAAGAGATGCTGCTTCCCATCTATAAATATTTCAAGTTTTGATTAATATTTGAATAAAATATAATTCACAACCCAAATAAATTATGGAAGCGATCCCTATGAAGAACATAACAGAAAATCCAAGTAAACTGAGAATGTACACAAGTGCCACTTGGGCAAGAGTGGCCACGAAGATTCACCACTTTGGGTTCTAGTACTATAGTGTTTTTTCATCAGTCATACCTCATCTTCTGCATCTGCTGCAGAAGTCAACTTGAGCACAGCTTCACATTTCTCCTGGAAACAGCCTGCAAGGAATTCAGCATGACTCATGAAGACGTTCATTTCTTCACTGTTTACTGGGTTCTTCTCACTTACTTTCTCCAACATCAGCTCTAACAAAGTAACTCTAGAATCAGAAAACAACTTGTTAATCAAATTCACTAAGCCATCTAGAATTATCAGTAGAATCAGCAGATACAGTTGTTAAGAATTATACAGACAATTAGCATGCTAGTAACAGAGCTGATTTTAAAAATTAAGAAGCCTTATGAACACTGGGCATCAGTTCCTGTTTGCTAGTTTATTTCTGCACACCATTAATTTAATTCATCATTCAATTAATACAATCTGGCCAGACAGTCAAGTCAATATTTTTCTCAAGTCTATTTCAATTTCTAATTTCTTATGTCCTAACACAACATTACTGTGACTGCATATTCCCTATGTCTAAAATTTCCACCAAAACAGCTCTTAAAAGTGGTTGTTAAGTTCAGCAAAATAAACACAGACTATTTGACAGCTTCCGTTTGAAAATACCAGCTTTTCACAGCCCTTGCCTTGCACACAGTCCTTCACTAATTCTCCTCCCCAACCTCAAACCAATTCTGAGCAGAAAGGAGGGAAATAAAAATTGATATGCACACTTGGTTCTTTACAGCTGTTTTATAATTGCCACTAGCTGGATTACAGTAAGCCCAAGTTAATTATACACCCAGTAAGAGTCACTTAGTGTATTAAACCAGCAAGTAAGTGGACGTGTAAGGAAGCTGCTCTATAAAGCGTAGTTGGGTCATTTATTTTAACACCTTTCATGTCATTTTATTTCCAATATCCCTTCATGCTGTTAGGGCAAACTAGGAGTATTTTGTGGAAGCAGGACTTTTCCAGCATGGAGGAGCACACGGGTTAGTGAAGTCCCACTGTAATTCTCTCAACCTGAAAGAGCACTATTTATTGAATGAATTCAAGAGCAGGCTCAGGGTTTTCTTTCACTCAAATATTTGCAATTCAGATGGAAGGACTGACATTTAAACATGTGGAATAGTTTAAATGCTTTTTCTTTTTTTTTTTTTAAATTTACCAAGCGTGTTGTCACAAGGGGAAGAGAAATGTCTTTTTCTGTGGAAAAAGCATGGTCACTGCTTTATTAACCTCCAAGAACCCACCTCTATTAATCACGTAACAGCTACTCAGTTCTTGCTCAACTCGGCCCTCACCGACATTAATACAGCTGCATTAAACAATTATCTGAATGAGGACAAAAAGCTTTTTCAATAGGGTAGCACAGAAATGCACTCAAGTTTGGGAAAGGGTGGACTCCCAACAGAAAGCTGTCAAACACTAGTAACCTCTCTCACAGAGAGAGTGGTTCTGCTTGTCCTGCAGGTTACAGCTGGGTACCACACACTTGCCCATCTACAAACTACCAGTTACACAACACCCCCAACTGAACAAATTCAGATTTGCCATGCTACACAAAAACCAAGGGCACACACATGCCCTTCACCCCCAAGCCAAGGCTAGATTTTACCTGCCAGTTTTTACCAAGCTTAGAGCCTTTCAAGCATACGTTGAGCTAAGAAAACAGGCTGCTCACACACTTTTATCATTACAGGAATAATTCCAATAAAATATCTCCAGCATAAGAGAATTCCATTCAGCTATTGTTGCACCATCATCCAAATAATACATGTTTAAAAGTGAAAAGCAATCTGTAAAGAAGTTGGAGGGTCACCACATACCTCCCTAAACTGTATTAGTGAGATGAAATTGTTGCCAATAGGGAAGTTTATGGCATTACTCTTCCTCTTGCAATATAATCGGGTGCCCTTTTAGACAACCATAATCCTTCCAGAGAAACAGGAGTGAAATTAAAACACCAACGGTATGTAATTTTTTTAAAAATTTTTCTGTTCTCTTTAGGTGTTCGTGTCAAAACTGTTTTCCTGAGTTTTCTTCCAGGACATGCCCATCTTTCCCTTGAATTTCAAGCAAGTCTTGCCATTCAGCCAACAGTTTCCTGAGAGCAACACTTTTTGTTCTGGTGCAAGTTCCCTTACATTCCTTTCTTCTATTGTTTGGCTCAGTTTTTCTTCCAAGACTCACCCGAATTTTTCCAAGTTAGTTCCCCCACACAATGCAATTTGCTCATTTCTTTTAAACGATCTCACAACCGTTTGGCCATTCAGATGGCAGTTTGTTCCTACTTGTTTGCCTACAGCTAAGCACAAGAGATGTGACAACTCTTAGTACCAGTTTTAGCACGTCTCATGAATTTTTGTGACACTGTTCAATATCTAAAATACAATTCTGTATACTGTATTAATGATTGTATTTCTACTTGGAAATGATCATGCTGTGTCATCTTCCTTTTCTTTAGACCCCACTTAGGAAGACTTTTTGTCAATCTCTTGCCTTTTTTTTCCCCTTAGCCAAATTTAAACCAGTTCTTCCTGAAGCTAACCAAATTAGCAAGAACTTAGAACAATTACTATAAAGTATTTGCAGTCATCAGTACAACACATTGCTGTCTCCTATAGTCTGCAAATCAGCATTAAAGTGCAATTTATATCTAGAAGCTCATTATTACAAAATGAAGTCAAGTCCTGTTAAGCCTGTCTAAAAATGGTATTGTAAAATTCTAGCAATTTTGTTATTGCCAAACAATTTTTGTATCAAGCATACTTGGTTTATAACCTCTTAGCAGGTACCACTTGGGACATGCTATCTCCCAGACTGGGACTTCTCTTTCCTGAAACCCTTCACTGACAGCAATGGTTCCAGGAGACAAATTAGGTCCTTCCTCAACATTTTCACTTCTTTCATCATCAAATGATACTTGTAAACATCCTATTAAATAAAAATTGATAAATTTGTGAAGGACTATAATCTGATGCTACCTTCAGCTATTCTGTGTCTATGAGCATTACCCAAAAAAAAACCAAAACCCACCACAATACTGACATTAGCAGCCTTGCAGCTGAACATAAGCAAGAAGTGGTGCCACTTAGACTACCTGAGCCCATTTCCCAGCTACATCATTCCCTGAGAACACTTCATACGAAATAACACAAAAATCAAAACTGAAGATGGAAGTATTTGAGCACCTTAAAAACACCTGAAGCTATTCAGTTGCATTTTTGTTGCTGTTAATTAAAGCAAGACCCTTTTTTTAAAAGGGGCAAATCAGATTTTAATATCTTCGATCATTTTGAAGATTTCACAACGTAATTAAGACTATCAAGGCATTAACTTCTCTTGTCCACACTCAAGGCTACCTTGGATTAAAGCAAAGCAGGCTTTTTCTAAATACTTCTGTCAAATACTTGCACACACGCACCGGGAAATCTCAAATCTGGCAAGGAGTTCAACAATCTACAATCTTTTTGGCTCAATATCATAGCTGTATGTTTCTACAAGAATCACTTGCAGAGAACCAGCAGGCATTGTCACATCATCAGACACTTTTCAGTGCCAGAATATCATTTAAAAAGCTGATCATATTCTCACAGTATTTATGTCAGAGCATTTGCAAACTCAGACACGCAACACCCAAGTGCTTCAATTTGTTTGGAAATGAAAGAGAAAGTTGTCCAGAAGTCAGGAATTTGTCTTTTCATTGAAAATTCACGTTCCAGATCCACTTCCACAACAATAACTATTTCATGGCATGCACCATGGCCACTGTATCACAAATGCACTAGGTTTCAATTACAGGAAATACTTTGAATAGTGCAAATACAGTGAATAGTGCAAATAACTGTGGCCATGCAACTGTATATACTTCCATTATCTATGGCAACTGCCAACTTGAAGAGTCACCACTAATTTATGTATTTGCAAACCTTCTCCGCATAGTTAATTTTGTTTCAGTAAATACATTTAAAAATAAGTGCATTTAATATGCATGATAAAGAATCTTCTAACTGAGAGTTACCACATATTCATGAGCTCAAGCTGCTTTCCCCAGACACCTCAATACCACATCTGTCCTTTCTTCATTTATATGTCTTAGTCAGCTTTATTGGACACCCAGAGCAGCAACTCTTGTGGTGAAGGCTCCTTGTCTCCTTTTGACACAATGAATTCCCTATGCTTTGATTTATACAGTTACATTTTTCAGGTGATGACAGTCAAAATGTTTTTATCTGAATTGGATTTGTCTCCTCATATATCTCAAAAGAATGCATTCTTAAATATGCTAACATTATACAGGAGGATGCCGCAGTAGGATTTTCTTCTATAGCTCAGCTGCAAAAGGACTATTTCTACACCACTTCCACATGTTTGACAGTAAATTAAGCAGTAGGATCAAATTCATAATAAACTGAACTGTGATTATGTTTTTGACAAACTTAGCTGAGTTTACTTGATTTACAGGACTCTTGGGATTGATAATAAATTCAGCCAATATGCTGTGACCAGCCATCCCACAAGTGATCATCCCAAAGGCCAAAAGCCTTTCAGTCAAGGCAGCTGTTCACAGCCTATAGCACAGTGTGTGTGTGACAAATCCAGCTGTGACCTTTCTAGAAACTAATGACATCAACTGCTTTTAAGTACAATTGACCACCCTAACCCAGTCCTGGCTGCCCTCAAGGAGATTATGAAAACATACAAACAAATTGTCATTCATGACATCCTCCGAAAGAATTAAATCTAGGTCTTTCACTTAAATTGGGCTTTCCTGCTAACTGGTTAAGAAGCCCCTCCCCTCAAGGCACAGTTAGCACACAGCACATACTCATTCCCATATTGGCAACCCAAATAAAGGAGAAAAGACAGTAGTTCCCTCCGTATCATTCCTTGTTTTCCATCCCATACCTACAAATTAATGATATATTATCTATGGTTGTAAACCCATCATATACTCTTTTTTTGCCTGCCATCCCTTTTGTTTCTTTATAATGTCCAATCAGCATCCGTACTCCCATTTGTAGTAACACTGTGGCTTTAGTCACAGCAAAAAACACAGAAAAAAACCCAACCAAACCATTAAGGGACTGCTTTGTACATTGGTTCATCTTTCACCAACAAAAAAATACAGGAGGAACCTGCAGTTTCACTGAGCAAATGGGGAACAAAGTAGCCCTACTGAACACATTAACAAGATCACAAGATCTTCAAGCACTTGGAGGAGCTGTAGTATTATAAGTACAGGATTTCCCAAAGTTAATTCCTCTAAAAAACAGGCTTTTGTCTTCCCCAATTCTTCATTAAAGCAATTGCAAACGAGCATTTTCCAAATTATAGCAATGGCCATTTCCCATCAATTCAGCATACGTTTAGTCAAATGCTCGAAGTAAAACTCTTTCAAGGTGAAAGTTTATTGAAGCATTTTTTATTTTAAACAGTGGAAATACTAAAAGATTAAGTCATCATGGGCATCTGCACACCTACAGTTTTTAGGTTCTGCTAACCAGTATTAGGAGACACTTCCAACTTCAGTAAAGACTTCCTTTTAATTTCTTGTAATTACAACAGGAGCATGAACAGCTGAGAACATTTCAAATACATCTGTAAAACACTGCAGGGTGTGGTGCTCTTATGAAATCAAGACACAGGCCTAAAAAACCTAAAATCTTGTCTTTTTTTTTTTTTTTCCTTTTTTTTTTTTTTTTTTGAAGTATTTCTTTACCAAGTAATGGCGCCAACCTGGATTCTGCAACCCTACATAAATCACTGCCAGTTGTGGCTAAGCTGTAATGTTAACCAAACAATTTAAAACCATTACTGACATAGAAACATGTATTTAGAGATTTTGTGCCAACTATGAAACCACACAGTTTTTCAATCATGTGAACAGGATACTCTATATGGAATGCTAAATACTAAAAGCCACATTGGTTTTTGGGGTTACCTTTCTTGATTGCTCAGTTTGGCATAGAGGGCTTCTACCAACTCTGGACACTTCAGCAAATGGTCTGTAACAATCAAGAACCTACAGAAAAAAAAACAAAAAAGTGTTACTGGTGCTACAAAAACAGCATCTACATTTACTCCAAATGGTGCTGATATTTTTACTTGTTGACAGCCATGCAACGTGCTTCTGGTCTTATTTCCTAATAGACACAAATTGTCACAAGATAATTGTGTGTTACTCTGCAGTATTTTTTTCCCTAATGCAGCAATGGCCATTTCCCACCAATTCAGCACACTTTTACTCAAATTGTTGAAGGAAAGCTGGTTAGAGTCTTTTGCCAGCTATACAAAAGGCACACCCCAATTCAAAGACTAAAACACTCATCCAATTGCTTATGCATCACAGGAAAAAGCCAAAGTTCAAGCTCGAAAACTATTATGCTCCTCATCACAACACTGTTTGTAAGCCCACCAAACAGCCAAAAGAGTGCCAAATAATTTCTCTTTTAAAAAAAGTCTAACAAATCACAGAATCACAGAATCTTCTAGGGTGGAAGGGACCTTAAAGATCATCTTGTCCAACCGTCACCCTCACTGACAAAAATAGACACCCACACAACAAACAAGGAGCATCACCATCACTAAACCAGACCTCCCAGCACTACATCAACCCGTCTTTTGACCACCTCCAGGGATGGGGCCTCAACCACCTCCCTGGGCAGCCCATTCCAATGGCTGAGAACCCTTTCAGTGAAAAAATTTTTCCTAATATCCAGCCTGAACCTCCCCTGGTGTAACTTGAGGCCATTTCCTCTTGTCCTGTCACCTGTGACTTGGGAGAAGAGACCGACCCCCACCTCTCTACACCCTCCTTTCAGGGAGTTGGAGAGAGCAATAAGGTCTCCCCTCAGCCTCCTTTTCTCCAGGCTGAACACCCCCAGCTCCCTCAGCCTCTCCTCACAAGACTTGTGCTCCAGACCCCTCACCAGCTTCGTTGCCCTTCTCTGGACCCGCTCCAGCAAAGCGTCAAAGCAAAGGGAAACTTCTTTGTCAGATGAGCTTCAAAGCAAAGGGAAACTTCTTTGTCAGATGCAAGGCAGCAAAATACTGTCCTCAACTTCGAAAAAATACCCTCCTTGTGCAATAGGAACCTAAGCTGATAACCAAATCTAACTCCTTGCTCTACGAGGCAGGTAGCTGTGGTCACTCTACCCTTGTGCTAATGCCAGTATTTACACTGAGCATTTCCCCCAGCACTATTCAGAGAAGTCAGTACCAGCTGCTGGCCATTTCATTTCAACCCAGACATACTCTCAGCATCATGGGGAAAAAAGAAAGCATGTGAAAAGATTTTTCTCCTCAAATTACATTCCTAGCAGTACTGACAGTGTTATATATGCTGCATAGGCCTACACATACTAAACTCTACATTTTTAAAGCAGCGTGTCTACCTATTACGTATAAAATAATGAGAGGTCAAGTCTCAGAGCATCCTCTGAGCTGCTGAAGCTACTGATAAAGAATAGCTAAAATAATACAAAACCCAAACAATTTCACTATGACCTCCACCTCCTCCCTACTTTTCACTTGCTGACAGCCTTTTGTGTATCTGTTATCCACTACACAGCTAACAGGAAGATCACATAAAAGCCTTCCAGCTGCAACAAAGTATTTTTTGGACAAATACTCAATGACAATGAGGGAAATGGAAGAATAATAAGTCCAGAAGATTAATAGCTATTATATTTCTAACGGTAACTGTGGGCTTAGCCAGCATCTGCTTCAGTTACTGTAAACTAGACATTTTTAAGAGGGGGAGGGAAAAGAAAAGCTATTTTGTGCTGTGCTTCTTTTTTTTTTTAAACTGATATTCATAGAATCATAGAATCATAGAATTTCCCAGGCCGGAAGGGACCTCCAAAGGCCATCTAGTCCGACCTCCCCGCAGTCAGCAGGGACACCCCCAACTAGACCAGGTTGCCCAGGGCCTCGTCGGGCCTCTCCTTGAATATCTCCAGTGATGGGGCCTCAACCACCTCCCTGGGCAACCTGTTCCAGTGCTCCACCACCCTCACAGTGAAGAACCCTCTCCTCATCTCCAGTCTAAATCTGTTCCCCTCCAGCTTGAAGCCATTGCCCCTCGTCCTGTCACTGCAGGCCTTTCTAAACAGGCTCTCCCCAGCCTTCCTGTAGCCCCCTTCAGGTACTGGAAGGCTGCTATTAGGTCTCCCTGGAGCCTCCTCTTCTCCAGGCTGAACAACCCCAGCTCCCTCAGCCTGTCATATTTATACACACATTCAAGAAAAAAAAAAATAGTATGGGCATAGAGAATCATCAACTTAAAACTGGCGTTCTGAGCAGTGTAGCATTGATTCAAGAGTTTCTCAACACAAATTTAAAGCTACAGACTTCCCCAAAGCCAACAGCAGAAATGTATTCCCACTGAGCAGCACGGACTCGGCCGTAACAACTGAATGAAGCCACCCGTGGGGCAGTCATGGGGAACACTTCTACTGCTCCTGAACCAACAATTCACCGGATACAACCCATCCCCAGTCAAGGGGAACACTTCTACTGCTCCTGAACCAACAATTCACCAGATACAACCCATCCCCAGTCAAGGGGAACACTTCTACTGCTCCTGAACCAACAATTCACCAGATACAACCCATCCCCAGTCAAGGGGAACACTTCTACTGCTCCTGAACCAACAATTCACCAGATACAACCCATCCCCAGTCAAGGGGAACACTTCTACTGCTCCTGAACCAACAATTCACCAGATACAACCCATCCCCAGTCAAGGGGAACACTTCTACTGCTCCTGAACCAACAATTCACCAGATACAACCCATCCCCAGTCAAGGGGAACACTTCTACTGCTCCTGAACCAACAATTCACCAGATACAACCCATCCCCAGTCAAAGGGAACACTTCTAGTGCTCCTGAACCAACAATTCCCCAGATACAACCCATCTACAGTTCAACCTTCAGAACAGTAACATCAAACTTTTCAAGTACTTGAGTAGAAGCAAAGGCTTTTATCTGGAGCTGCAAAAGAAAAAAAGCATAATAATCGGAGTTGTGCAAAACACAGTACTTAGCCTCATAACGTACACATTTCAGCTGACAATGAATTACGGTAAAAGCGTATTTAAGGAAACAACCTGCAACCGGATTTTTCAATTTTGCAGTTGGGACTATGAATCTAAATCTTTATTTTCATTATTAACATCACTTTGAGGAAATCTTCTTGACTACTTGCCTTGTAGCTAAAAAGTGATTAATATTACAATTAGATCTAATGCTATTATCATAGAATCATAGAATTGCCCAGGCCGGGAGGGACCTCCAAAGGCCATCTAGTCCGACCTCCCCGCAGTCAGCAGGGACACCCCCAACTAGACCAGGTTGCCCAGGGCCTCATCGAGCCTCTCCTTGAATATCTCCAGGGAAGGGGCCTCAACCACCTCCCTGGGCAACCTGTTCCAGTGCTCCACCACCCTCACAGTGAAGAACCCTCTCCTCATCTCCAGTCTAAATCTGTTCCCCTCCAGCTTGAAGCCATTGCCCCTCGTCCTGTCACTGCAGGCCTTTCTAAACAGGTTCTCCCCAGCCTTCCTGTAGGCTCCCTTCAGGTACTGGAAGGCCGCTATTAGGTCTCCCCGGAGCCTCCTCTTCTCCAGGCTGAACAACCCCAGCTCCCTCAGCCTGTCCTCGTAGCAGAGGTACTCCATCCCCCTGATCATCCTCGTGGCCCTCCTCTGGACCCTCTCCATCAGGTCCATGTCCTTCTTACATTGAGGGCTCCAGACCTGCACACAATACTCCAGGTGAGGTCTCAGCAGAGCAAAGTGGCAGAATCCCCTCTCTGGACCTGCTGGCAACGCATCTTTTGATGCAGCCCAGGATGGGATTGGCCTTCTGGGCTGCAGCTGCCCACTGCCTGCTCATGTCCAGCTTCTCGTCCACCAGCACCCCCAAGTCCCTTTCCTCAGGGCTGCTTTCCAACACCTCACCCCCTAGTTTGTATTGGTGGCGAGGATTGTTCCGGCCCAGGTGCAGAACCTTGCATTTGCTCTTGTTGAACCTCATGAGGTTCACCTGGGCCCACCTCTCCAGCCTATTAGGTGCACACTAGTGATTACTATTGCAAAGTGGAAGACCTGTATTTTTGTCACTGCTTGGGTTGACACTCTTGTATTTACTCACATCTTTCACGTTCTGTGGACTAGACCCTAATGCTTCAGGACCTTGCAGTATTTCAGAATAAAGTTTCTGCTTATAAAGGAGCACAGATTTCTGTATATGCTTCTTACCCTTTTAATTTCACGACACGACGTAACACGTCAGAAATTTCTGCTTCTGCATTTTCCTTGCTCTTTTACCATATCCACTTCCTGTATTACTGTACCAGAAAGAATAGAGCACCAGCATATTCTACAAGAGCATCACCAAGAGATGACAGAAGAATGTGGAGTAAAGCACTTTCAACTCTTGCTACCATGCCCAGAAATTTGTGGTAGTTAAGCAAGGATGCCGCAAATTAAATCTAATATCTTTAGTCCTCAGCTCTCCTGTTTTTCATTTGGGGCAGGGGAGAAAAAAAGGAAAAGTAAGACCATCCACAACTCTGAAATAAAAAAAGACATTCAGTTTTGGGTTACTGACTGAATATGGCATTTTAGATGCACACAAAAGGCTTTGGTAGGAGATTTAAACTCTCTTTGGGGGTGAACAGTAGAACCACTGGGATAAACTGAGGACCACTGTAATTTAGTGAAGGAAATGGTGAAAATTAAAGTTGTTACGCAAGCGTAACACAGTAACAAATGAATAGTGTTAAATATGCCAATTTTCTTGACTTTAAAAAAATTATTTGGCTAAAATCCTAAAAAAAAAATAAAAAAAAAATAAATCAAGTGCTTACATAGTAGATAAATACAGGAGGAGATGTTCAGTGTACAATAGCACAAGCACTGCATTGTACCAAACTGAATTTGAGAAGCAGCCAAGATGAAATGGTATAAGCTACATTTGCGCTCAGTATATTCCAAGGGACCGCTAAGCTTGCTCCAATCAAAGCCGAGTGTAAGCAATCAACTTTATCATCAAATGTCATGCTCCATATTAAGTTGATTTGATCCCATTAGCAAGTTCAGAGAACTGTGTCCTCCGTCTCAGAAAATGAGGGCAAAAAACCCCCCCAAACGTTTTAGAAGGAAGAAGAAAAAGACACGGCAATTCTCTATTTGATCAGCAAACTTCTCTTCCAATTTCAAAACCAAAAGCATTTTTCATCATCCTACAGTAATGACACTCCATCCAAAATATTTAGTAAGAACAGAATAGCTATTTTTACTGTAGTTTAACAAACAAATGTAACAAATCACCCAAGTTTTGAAGAAAAAAGAAGAAAATATAGACAGCTAACCTTCCAAAGCCGTATCACCAGCCTTTTTAGATGCTAAAAAAAGCAATATGAACCATGAGGAATTGTTTGAGATCATAACATATTTCAGAAGTAATTTTTGTCCTTGCACAAGAATATAAGCACCCTATCAATACTATTTACAAAAAAAAAAAGTTACAAGTATAAATCTCTTTAATAACAAATGGAACATATTTGCTGTCACAAAAACCTCTAGCAACTAGATAATTCATTCCACTTCGACACCAGCACCTTTCACTCAAAAAAAGAATAAGGAAACAGATTTCCAGATTTAAGGCTCAACTGCAAGTACCAAGCATCACAAAACTGCTCTCCTGAGCTGAATCAAGCACAACAGTGAAATAATGAATGTATCCTCCTTACAGCCATCATACTGTCCACCAAGCCAGCTCTCAGGTCTAGAAGACTGAGTTCAGATTATCCATAGTAGTTCTCTGATTCAGAAGACACTCCCATTCAATTTTTAAGCTACATTTGAAAGGCACTAAAAAGAGTTATTTTTACTTATGACTGAAGTCGGAATAATGTTCTTCTAAAGAGCTACCAAGAAAAAAAAAAACTGGAAGATGATGAGGAATCACTTCCCGCTCCCCTCTCTCCACAAAATATACAAAAAGAAAGAGGTGACAAGATAAATAAATGTGTGAGGTCGGGCTTTGAAAGACTGAGGAAATCCGTGCCAATACACTGCTACTGCAAATAGAAAGTAGAAGCCACTCAGATCTCGAGAATTAAGAAAATTAAGAAAACTTTTCCAATTGTCAGTACTATTTAAAACTACAGTTGAACTTGGAACCTGCAATGTAACTCCAACTTTCCTGGAATTAAAAATAATAATTACTTTCTGGAGAGTAGAAAGAAGGGGGAGGGGAATACCCTAAACTGTCAGAGGAAAAAGAGAGCTGACAGCCCAAAATGAATAAAATAAAATTAAATAAACAAATAAAGGTAATGATTTCTGCTTTCTCCACCACATGCATACCAATTAAGCAACTGAGGAGTTCCATCTTTGCCTTTTAATCTGTGCCCATGGGCGAGACTCCTTGCCACAGGAGCACTAGTTTCTGTCCACACTTCTTTCCATAAGCCAGGACAAAATAACCGAAGGCAAAAAATGGGGAGAGGGAGCCCCACATCCTAATCTTTACAGTCATCATTGAGCTGTGGTTTCAAAAAGAAAAAGTGGATGTTCAGAAAAATCTTACTTCCGATGCCAAACAGCTGACCACACTCTTAATATCATTTCTCTGGAAGCCAAAAGGCGTATTACGCCTCTTCTGTTAAAATGGAGGATTTTTGCTCCTTGCTCTTCAGGAATCAAAAATACAACCTGTTTTTTCTTTCCATAGTAGCTACACTGCCCCATGCACACACTTGGAAAATCTGATGACACAAGCTATACTCTCATCTCTAATGGAACCACCGAAGTATTTCTAAAATAAACAGCTTTTAGAAAACACATTGGTCTCGGTTAGGATAAATTATAATGTAATTTTGTACTACTTTTTCCTAATTATTTTACAAAACACATATGTCTGCAGGTTCAATATTCTAAAATAGATCTCATGTGGCATTCTGTGCTGGTTTCTCTTCTAAATACAGTAGCTCTAAACTGTGTGACACACTTTTCTGCTGTTGATTAATACAAACCAAAAAGGGAGTGGATATGTGGGGAAACACAGAGGAATGACTTTTTAAAGGCTCCATAATTTTCCAGAGCCTAAGGCACAGCTCTCTGCATGTTTTAAGAAGAAGGTTTTTTAGTAAAAAAAGAAAATTAAAGAAAAGGCACCTCTTGAGAAGCCTTTCCAGCATACCACACACATGACAGGAGATGCTACTTGTGCTTTCTTCTTCCTTTGGAACAACAAGAATCATAGAATCACAGAATGGTTTGAGTTGGAAGGGACCTTAAAGATCATCCAGTTCCAACCCCCTGCCCTGGGCTGGGACACCTCCCACCAGACCAGGTTGCTCAAGGCCACATCCAGCCTGGCCTTGAACCCCTCCAGTGATGGGGCATCCACGACCTCCCTGGGCAACCTGTTCCAGTGTCTCACCACCCTCACTGTAAAGAATTTCTTCCTAGTATCTAACCTAAATCTCCCCTCCACCAGCTTAAAACCATTGCCCCTTGTCCTGTCGCTACTCTTCTTTGTAAAGAGTCCCTCTCCGGCTCTTCTGTAGGCTCCTTTCAGGGACCGAAAGGCCGTTATAAGGTCTCCCCGGAGCCTTCTCTTCTCCAGGCTGAACAACCCCAGCTCCCTCAGCCTGTCTTCATAGCAGAGGTGCTCCATCCCTCTGATCATCCTCGTGGCCCTCCTCTGGACCCGTTCCAACAGATCCATGTTCTTCCTGTGTTGAGGACTCCAAAACTGGACACAGTACTCCAAGTGGGGTCTCACCAGTGCAGAGCAGAGGGGCAGAATCCCCTCCCTGACCTGCTGGCCACACTTCTCTTGATGCAGCCCAGGACGGGGTTGGCTCTCTGGGCTGCCAGTGAGCGCTGCCGGCTCATGTTGAGCTTCTCATCTACCAACACCCCCAAGGCCTTCTCTTCAGGGCTGCTCTCCAGCCATTCTCCACCCAACCTGTATTTGTGCCTGGGATTGCCACGTCCTAGGTGCAGGACCTTGCACTTGATACTGTCCACCAAGCCAGCTCTCAGGTCTAGAAGACTGAGTTCAGTCATAAGTAAAAATAACTCTTTTTAGTGCCTTTCAAATGTAGCTTAAAAATTGAATGGGAGTGTCTTCTGAATCAGAGAACTACTGTGGATAATCTGAAGTTGGAATAATGTTCTTCTAAAGAGCTACCAAGAAAAAAAAAACTGGAAGATGATGAGGAATCACTTCCCGCTCCCCTCTCTCCACAAAATATACAAAAAGAAAGAGGTGACAAGATAAATAAATGTGTGAGGTCGGGCTTTGAAAGACTGAGGAAATCCGTGCCAATACACTGCTACTGCAAATAGAAAGTAGAAGCCACTCAGATCTCGAGAATTAAGAAAATTAAGAAAACTTTTCCAATTGTCAGTACTATTTAAAACTACAGTTGAACTTGGAACCTGCAATGTAACTCCAACTTTCCTGGAATTAAAAATAATAATTACTTTCTGGAGAGTAGAAAGAAGGGGGAGGGGAATACCCTAAACTGTCAGAGGAAAGAGAGAGCTGACAGCCCAAAATGAATAAAATAAAATTAAATAAACAAATAAAGGTAATGATTTCTGCTTTCTCCACCACATGCATACCAATTAAGCAACTGAGGAGTTCCATCTTTGCCTTTTAATCTGTGCCCATGGGCGAGACTCCTTGCCACAGGAGCACTAGTTTCTGTCCACACTTCTTTCCATAAGCCAGGACAAAATAACCAAAGGCAAAAAATGGGGAGAGGGAGCCCCACATCCTAATCTTTACAGTCATCATTGAGCTGTGGTTTCAAAAAGAAAAAGTGGATGTTCAGAAAAATCTTACTTCCGATGCCAAACAGCTGACC
>NW_015090809.1:702632-707039 GCF_001431845.1 Calidris pugnax
TCAGGGCTGCTCTCCAGCCATTCTCCACCCAACCTGTATTTGTGCTTGGGATTCCCATGTCCCAGGTGCAGGACCTTGCACTTGGCTTGGTTGAACTTCATGCAATTTGCACGAGCCCACCTCTCCAGCCTGTCCAGGTCCCTCTGGATGGCATCCCTTCCCTCCAGCGTGTCAACTGCACCACCGAGCTTGGTGTCATCAGCAAACTTGCTGAGGGTGCACTCTATCCCACTGTCCATGTCACCAACAAAGATGTTAAATAATACTGGTCCCAGTACAGACCCCTGAGGAACACCACTCGTTACTGGCCGCCACTTGGACATGGAGCCGTTGACTGCAACCCTTTGTGTGCGTCCATCCAGCCAGTTCCTTATCCACCGAGTGGTCCATCCATCGAATCCATGGCTTTCCAATTTTGTGACCAGTGTATCATGCAGGACAGCGTCAAACGCTTTGCATAAGTCCAGGTAGATGACGTCAGTCGCTCTGCCCTTGTCCACCAAGTGTGTGGCAGTATCGTAAAAGGCCACCAGATTTGTCAGGCACGATTTGCCCTTGGTGAAGCCATGTTGGCTGTCTCCAATCACCTCTTTATTTTCAGTGTGCCTTAGGAAGTTTGTTACAGAGGGCTCATCAGACCTTGGTACCAATCACAAAGAAATAAGAGTGAACAGGAAATACATTTCAGTTACTGGCAGTGTATATAAAGGAAGGGTACGTCCAGTTCCCTGATGGCACCCTTTGGTAGGCAATAGCTGTTGAAAGAAAGCAGCATTGGGAAAAAAGAATCAGTTTATGGAGTAAGTACATTTGCTTACATGTTTAAGATATGTTCAACTTACTATGACAACACTTCAGAAGAATTAAATCAGCACACCATTACAGAGATATATTGGAAAGATGGGAAGATACACATAAGTCTCACAAGGGTTGAAGGAGGAGGGAGCCAGACTCTTTTCAGTGGTTCCCAGTGAGAGGACGAGGGGCAACGGGCACAAGTTGGAACATAAGAGGTTCCACTCAAATATGAGGAGAAACTTCTTCACAGTGAGGGTGACAGAGCCCTGGAACAGGCTGCCCAGGGAGGGTGTGGAGGCCCCTTCTCTGGAGATTTTCAAGACCCACCTGGATGCTCCTGAGTAACATGCTCTGACAAGCTCTAGGCAATCCTGCTTCAGCAGGGGAGTTGGACTAGATGATCTCTATGGTCCCTTCCAACTCTAGAAATTCAGTGAAATTCAGTGAAATTCAGTGAAATTCAGTGAAATTCAGTGAAATTCAGTGAAATTCAGTGAAATTCAGTGAAATTCAGTGAAAACCATGCTCATCCCTTTGAATAGAAGTAGAAGATGGTCACAGTTTAAGAGACAGATCATCTGCTGCGAGGGAATAGATAGAAAGGAACTAAGTAATACTAAAAGAAAAGAAAAAAAATCACAAGAGGGTGAAAGCAACAGAACTGAAGTTCAGAGGTTGAACACCCTTCCAAAAAAAATCACAAGAGGGTGAAAGCAACTGAAGTTCAGAGGTTGAACACCCTTCCATGTGCAAGGAAGTATTTTAAATGGAATGCTAATCCCACAACTGTGATCATGAGCAAAGCAAGCTGGAAGCAAAACATCATAACCAACCCCTGAAAGGGGGAACCTACACTGAAGGACAACATCTCAGGACTGAAGATAAGACAGGAATGTTCACTCATGCACCAGGCTGTAGTAGCATGGAAGTTTTTCCACCAGAGGTAGAGGGTATTAATTCTTAAGCTAATAATCTAGATAGTAGCTGTATGTTGCAAAGAACACCACATTTTCTAGAAGACAACCGTCAAGGAGATAGGATCATTTAATTAGTGTGTGCCATAAATCAAATCAAAGAAAGGAAACTAACTTGTTTCTGCAGAGCCAGTGTCTTTGCATAGACGTAGACTTTGAAGTCTATTCTGTAACATCATACTCCTTGAAACTTTCTGAGAGCAGCAAGCTGTGGGCACTCTTTGCAAGCCCAACTACAGATCCAAACATTCAGGACAAGACAGGTAAGTTTCAACGGCTTTCATTCCGGAAAACTTTTAATTTCTTCTTGCTCTAGGATTTTAGCCAATAGCTACAAAACAAAGGGGTACACAGCCAGTCAGGCAACGTTTTGAAGAACCTCAGTTGGAGCTACAGGATTTGCCTCCTCAGATCACTGCTCTTGGGAGTTAAACCAGCAGCAGCAACCTCAGAAGAGCTCCTAGTATTCAAGATTACAAGATTGCTAGCCTGAAACAAGTTCAGGAGCTGTGTTGACTAGAAGTTTAGAGGCAGTTTAAAAATACATTGACTAATATATGTTAATTAATACTCTTTTAAAGTGCTACTCAGCATCTAATATTAAAGATGGCAAAGGTAGCAACATTAAAAAAAATCCTGGAGCTGTTTAGAGGATCAAGCTTCTAAAACAGAAAGAGGAGGAGGTATCGGTTCTTAAACCAAGAGAATATTTACTTAATGTGTGAATTACACTATGCAACTTCCCAGATTTCAGAGACAGAAGCATTTCTGATGCTTACAAGTAACCACAAGCTTTATGAAATGAGCTTTCAGACCATCTGGTCTGGATAAACAGGTATGATCATACAAAATCTGAATACAAAATTTGACCAGGACATTCCTTATAGAACTGACTTCCTTCTAAAATTTATTAACTATTTTTTAGCTCATAGCATGTTACAGAAAATACTTAATAAAAAGTGTATCACTCATGAAGACACACTTAAGGCCTGCACCACAGCACTGTTACCTCCCTTTCTTCCAAGCTCTGAGGCAATTTTTGTTATGCTGTCAATCTACAAACACATCAATGCTTATAGTCTCAAAATTTCACTCTGCTGATCTGCAAAATACCTCTCCTCTGTTTCAAAAACTGCTTAGGAAGTGGATGGCTTGGCTTTCCATCATTGAATAGATTCTGAAGTTGCTAAACTAAGGCCTTACCTCCCAAAACCCACCCTTCTCAGGAAGCATAGCCAACACTTCAGACTCTTCCCCAGTAGAAAATCCACGTCTTCTACCAAACATCTAGTGATTCAAGAAGTATGCAAATGTGACAGCAAAGATCCAGAAAGTTGCATCCTGCCTTTAAAGATGCTTCCCTCCACTTACTTTAACTGGGAGAGGAGTATGTGGCAGACAGAAAGGAACTGCAAAAGGCCTCCTACCAGCAGCTGCTTCTAAAAAAGGAGCTCTGAGAAACTGCTCAGAATAATCTCAGATTTCCTCTGACAAAAATCTCTCTACAGAAACACTGCTAGACTGGAGGGAGAAGCCAAAGGCATCACACTTGGAAAGAGGTTCCTCCTAAACCTCCCCTAAGGACTTTTCCAGCTTAGAGACAGAAAAATTGGACTCTAAACATTACTATGGGATCATGAACAGAGGAGGAATTGCCAATTCACCAAAAAAAAAAAAAAAAAAAAAAAAAAAAAGATTTTAGAGACGTGCTTGCCCTCCTGTGATAGGTAAAGAGTAGAAAACCCAACATGTGCTAGCCAAATGGAGTAGTAAGGACCCCATGGGAGAGACTACAGCTCAGCCAATGGCCTCAAATGCAAATATTTGTCCTGGATGTCCTCTCTCTGTCCTAACGGTTCATGGCAGCAACTGCAAAAATAACTTGAGCATCATAAGTGTTTATTTGTGGAATTCATTGAATACTAACTGCGGGGAACATTAAGTCATAAATTTCAGTGCACAATAAAAGAAAAGGGAATAAAATAATGAATAAGAGTTTTGCCCATAACCAAAACTTGCCTGGTTATTCAAAGAAAGATTTTCAATACCTAAAAGCAGCATTTGACAGCAAGAAAGCCCAGCCAAGAGGAATAAATACACGTGGCCTTCACTTTTTATTTGGTGTAATACAAAACCGGATGCTCCAGCTGAGAAACAAGAACACAGGCAGGAATAAAGTAATATTTTTAACTTGAAAAGTAAGAACATTTTAATTTCAGTCATTTGTGAGTCTAGCAGTGAGCATAACCTCCTGGAAGAACAGTTTGTGTTTCGGCTCAGCCATATAATGCCGTAACAGCCGCTTAAACGTGGTTGCTATGAACTTTGTTAACAGCGGCACAAGGGACCCAAATCTTTACAACAGAGTACTGGCTCTGCTGCAAATACCGTGGCTTTGTAAATTCATTTAAGCAATCCTAGTGGTATGTACTACAGTGAGAGCTGAAGTACAGCTCCAAATCTTCAATGAATTGCTGACAAAAATATTTTTTCTATGGTCCGGCCAGAGAGGTGTCCAAAGCTTAGCTTCAACTCCGTAAGAAAAGGGACTGAAATATTTTTATGCACTTTTACCTGACTGTACCTCATGCATACTCTTCCCTATGTTATGTTATATGGCAGGGGGGAGGGGTAG
>NW_015090809.1:707049-713336 GCF_001431845.1 Calidris pugnax
GCTGAAATATTTTTGTGCACTTTTACCTGACTGTACCTCATGTATACTCTTCCATACGTTATGTTATATGGCAGGGGGGAGGGGTAGTACTTTAGTAATGAACCAAGAATTAGTTCCAAACGGGAAAATTATATGCAGTGATAAAAACAGACACCAAAGCAATAGCTGCAATACGTTCAGAGTAAGTTTGGACTCTGGTGTATCATCAAAGCAGCAATGACCATGTCTGTACATACCCCTAATTGCAGAAAACTGTCATTCAAGATCCAAACATGTTTTATAAAAAGAAGGCTCTAATGAAAGAATAGGTGTTACCAGCATAAGGCACGTGCAAACCTACACAATTCCAATAGCTATCCTAAAGAGACAGCATTACTATATGGCAGGACCAACACCGACGCAAAGACAAACCTTAGCTTTTCACTTAACTTTGTCAAAAAAGTGTTCTTATATTCGAAACAAGAATCTTCAGCTTTCTTCTTTTTTACTTAACTTCTACCAAAATAAGCCATCCTGTTTACTGTTCAGCTTTTCTGTTCACAGCAATGTATGCATTAGGAAGCCATTGCTGGACACTACCTGCTCTGTCTGATCATAAGAACAGAGTAACCCTTTACACTAGTAAATGGAGAGCTGTGACAAGTTCACAAGAAAGGAAGAAAGAACATACTCTGCCACTTAAATTACCCTCAGCCATGACAAATATTATCTCACAATAAGAACAGATGAACATGAGGGAGAACCAGAGAGTAAATGTGTTTCTTGAGACAGGAGATAAAAGAACCATCAGAAGAACAAACGAAGTGAGGATCAAGAAATCGGGGAGAAATAGGTAAAAGATAAATCACAAAAAGGCTCTACAGTTACAAAGAGACAGAAAAAAATCAGCCCCTTTCTAGCAAGGAATTACTTTTTTCCTTTTCAAGGTAATGCTGTTTGAATACCTATTCAATGCCTGATACTGCTCTGCTGCAATACACTTTTTGGTTGAAATTTTGCACTTGTGAATGCACTTTACCTGCATTGCCTTAAAAACAGTGCCAACATTATTGAAAGATTTCCATTTCTAATTTGGTTCCAGAGGACTGTATAAAATGCCAAGAAAGTTACACTACAAACTCATTACTTTTTCTTTCAGTTGGGAAAACTGAGCTTTGAGCCTTAATCAGTCAATATTAGATTATTATGAAAAAAAACCAAAATGTATTATTTTCCTAATGCCTGGAAGATACTCCAATGCCTTTTTGTATATTCCCCACCAGGAGGAACTCAGAGTTCTGGCAGGCATTAGAGGGAAAACATTCTGCAACTGCCTTATGGCAAGACTAGGACTACTCTTTTCTATCTCTCTCTTTCCCTTCATCATGCTCTTACATCTTGTACAGAAATTTGCCCCTTTTTAATTTCAAGACTACTCTGAAGAGGGACTGTTTCCACCCATATCAAACATCCGTAGTGGAGATAAGACATTTTCATCCTAACATCAACAGAATAAACTTCAGACTAGAAAGAATAGGGAAAAGGATACTTTAGCATTTATTTGGATGCAGCATTTATCCTGCAATTACCTTCAAAATATAAATGTAACACTGTGACAACCTCTTACAGCTCTTCCTGGATTTCATATCTCAGTCAAAATACATTTCAGCGTATCTTCAATACATAAAGAAAATGAAGGATAATCAAGATAATTATCTGAAAAGCAATCTTTCACTTGTGTTTATACTGACAGATGCCAAAACTAAAGACTCAGTTTGTCACTTTTGAAATTGAAGTCGGGTTGCCTAACCCTGCAACTTTAAGTCTGCTTTCTGAAAACTATTTCTGTCCTAAGCAAATCGACTTGATTATGAAAAAAAGCCCAGACATAAGCAAATTTTCAAGCCATTTTTTCAGTAGAAAAGCAAACTATGAAATGATATTTGCTTTTCATTCAGTCATCTTATCTCTGTTTAGAGAATTCCCAAATAACTAGTAAAACCCTGACAAATCTTCCTAATGAAATTTTGAATTTAAACAGCCTCAATGAGGCCCTGGGCAACCTGGTCTAGTTGGGGGTGTCCCTGCTGACTGCGGGGGGGTCGGACTAGATGACCTTTGGAGGTCCCTTCCGGCCTGGGCAATTCTATGATTCTATGATTCTATGATCAAAAGAGAAATATAAAAATATACAAACTATTTTTTTTCCCTTGGAATGCA
Organism: Calidris pugnax; assembly: GCF_001431845.1. Lineage (NCBI taxonomy): Eukaryota > Metazoa > Chordata > Aves > Charadriiformes > Scolopacidae > Calidris > Calidris pugnax. The sequence goes on from NW_015090809.1 coordinate 709,249, forward strand.
TCATGTAACAATTAATTGAATGTGTATTCCTTGCTGATGCATGGCAGAACATTCCTCAAACAAATAAATGGCATAAATATTTACAAGAATGGCCATTAGCAAAAAATATAACAGCTCAATGGAATAAAACTACTGATTAGGTGCTCTTAAAGTATGAAAATGAAATGTGCAAGATTCACAAACAAAACATATTCTCTGTTTTGTTATTAAAATGCTTGCATGTTGTACTACAAAACAGATCTGGTTAAAAAAAAAAAAAAAAAAAAGAAAAAACCCTAAGTTTTATGTAGTACTCAGAAGCATTAGTCATACAAGTCTTCCCAGCATGACCCAAAAACCAAACTCTGTAAGACTATATTGTGTTAACTTTATGTCAAAAATCTCCACAACCCAGCACACAAGTATAAATTAGTTTGCATTCCAGACCCTGTTTCATTTAAAAAAAGACCATGATTTTAAAATTCCTGTCAATATTCTCAACAAAAACATTGTCTCACTTTAGCAACAATCAAAACAGTCAGTGAAAGTATCATGAAAATTATCTCTATTCCAAATTACTAACTTCTAAATAGAACTCCATTTACTACTTAGCACTATCATAAATTTAAACATTTTATTTACACTAGAAAAGCACCTAAGAGAAAAAAATCTAAAGATACATACGACCACTCAGACTCCAACTGCTCTTTGTAGACTTTCAGGACACGAAGAGCCACAGCCAAGTTCCCAGGATCCAGCAGTTCTCTCACTTTCTCTGAATTAAGGCAGGTGAAAAGGACCATGCAACAATAGGCAACAATTTTCTCATCACTGTATGCTAGACATGTTCTTCAAGAGAAAATAAGGAGTTAAAGTAAGTTAAAACTGACCCTGGAAACAGTGGCATTCAGCTCATTAAAACGTTTGCTGTCTTTTAGAAAATTATGAGTTTGTCACTGCCCAAGAGGGACAGAAGTCATCTGCAAAGAAAAACACCAAACTCTTAGCTCAAGGTCAAACTTACTTCTATTATCATAAAGTCTTTCTACTTCCAGCGCTGGTAAGTGGGCTCCAAAAACATACTCAGAATGATTATTAAATTGAATGAACGTGCATTTGCTACTAGCTCACTATGAAAAATTTGACCAAACACATCAACAGCACTGTCATGTGTCTGCACAAAATCATTTATGTAATATTTCATTGCACATATCATCAAACCTCCAGGAAAATATTCTGGTAAGGATAGTGGGGAAGGCTGGAAGACACAAAAATTAAGTCACTTTTGTAGATTCCATCCAATCCACAAATACTGACAGGTCTGCACAGCAGCTAAGTGAGTAAAGAAACAGATACATGCTCAGAAAGGAGTATGACTACTTGAAAACACCTCTGAAATAAAGCTTATGTTTGAAGCTCATAATTTGAAACAAGAGTTTTCTTCCAGTTCCTGTTAAATGAAATCAATTTACTGTTAGTTTACAACAAGGAGGTTTTTAAAGGTCTCGACCCCTGTGGCTGACTAATAAAAAAAAAAACTTCTACAGGATATGGTCTCAACTGGCCCGTTCTCACCAAAGTTATTTTTCAAAGCTTCATGGTGCTAGTGGAGGCACAAATATCATCACAAAAAAAGATTTCAATATATCCACAGAAATGACATTAGGAAAAAAACCCGCATCCATACTTACAAGAAGAGATCTGGGAAAGCACACTTCCAAATGCTATTCTGGGAATCTCCATTTCCTGCTGCAATGTTTCCAAGAAACTGGAGACTACAACGAAGAGCTGAAAAAAAAAAACCCAGAAAATATATTAACAGGAATCGAAACACTAATAAATTTCATATAAATGACAAACTTCAACATTACAGCTATACGCTACAGAATCCATCTCAATTAAGCTTTGGGTGCAGTATTTCACTGCTACTGGATATAAATATTTGTATTTGCTGTTCTAATGCAAATAATTTTACAAAGTATTCTAGAATTATACCCCAAACAAATCAAATTTTTCCTCAGGTGGACTTATGTATAAGTATCAAACATTGGTTACTAGTGATTAAATGCACTAATCAACTCTGTCAAGGTTTAAGACAGATTGCAATCAAAGAAAGCTTGGAGCTACAGCTAGCACAAACTGAAGCAGTGGCTGCCACGTGGTAGTGCCCATTTTGCCTCTTCCAGATCTGAGCTGGCTTTCTTCCTTTTATTAAATTAACACAAATAGAGCACTTGTCATCACCCAAACTCTGCAAGAGCAGCTAGCAGGACAGGTCCCCTGGCACCCTCCCTAAGCTGGCCAGAGGTGGCTTAAAAATTTTGTTGTAGCAGGTAGAACCACAGCACGAGAACTGAAATCTGTTCCCTTGCTACACACATTATATCCTATATAGCTGGACAAATCATTATACAATATCATTATGTGCTCAATACTTTCTTATTTCCATCCCAGAAAGATTAAAGCCAGTACTCCAAGTAACTTTGCCTCAAATTTTAACACTGAATTTAATACAGCAGATTTCTCCTATTTATTCCAGCCTCCTCTCAATACAGACTTAAAATATGGGAAGATGGTATTTCTTCATTCTTCATTTCTTTCAAGTTAATATCCTAGAGCCTACCAAAAGATGTAAACTCACAAAAAACAAAAGCATGAATCCACAGACCTCACAAAATCAAAACACTTTTTTGGCCCTATTGACAGCTCTCAATAGGATGGCCCTTATTAATAGGCTGGCAAAGAAACTTAAAATTAAATGCTAAAGTGCAGTTTAACAGATATTACAAACAGCAGCCTATTACAGATGGAGGGGGCTGATATTGCCAGGTTCTGAAAATATAAAATTAGGTCTCTTTGAAAGGTGCTGTGCCAGCTGGCAGCCAGATTTCCTGGTCTGGGCATATGTCCTCTTGGGAACAAAAAGAAACCAAGTCCGTAATGAGGTCACTTGAGCTTAGGAAACAGTAACTTTTTTTTCTTCATATATATTTTTTTAAGCCCAAAATATATATGTCCTCTCCATAATGCATTTTGGATCATCTTCTCCTTTATGCTTTAGTTCTTAAGATTTCCGTCTTTTTTTTCCTCATATATATTTTTAAAGCCCAAAATATATATGTCCTCTCCATAATGCATTTTGGATCATCTTCTCCTTTATGCTTTAGTTCTTAAGATTTCCGTTCTCTCTCCCTGCACATCTGCACTTTTTTTATTATTTTCTGCCCATCGTTAGGCTTCTGCTTCTCTGATCCATCTGGTTCCCATCCTGCTGACTCAGAATTTTCCTGAAGGACAGCAAGCATGGGCATGCTAGTCTTCCAGCAGACTTTTTATGCAAATACTTCCCTGCTAGAAAAAAAAAAATAACAACAGAGTACATCCTAAGAATAGGGTATTATTTCTCTTGAACTCCTTACCTCCTCTACTATGAGAAAGATCTCTCAGAGACACGAGGTTGGCTGATTACACTCCAATCTTTATTTGAAGATTTATTTGACCTTTTTTCAGCTATCAATTACACATTTGTCATAAGAGACTACGCTGTCAAAAAAATTCCACAGACTAGGAAAAAAAAGTTAAAAATCTTTTAAAAGTTGTCATTCTTACTGTAATAATGATGAAATGCTATGAACACATTTGTAGTATACAAAATCACAGAATCACAGAATCTTCTAGGTTGGAAGGGACCTTAAAGATCATCTTGTCCAACTGTCAACCTCACTGACAAAAACACACAACAACACAAAAACACACAAAAACACCCAGAAGAGAAGGCTCCGAGGGACAAATTCTCCATCAATCACACACTAGAGTCTTAGCATCTGTGAAAGCAACCAACAGTGCCCTTATACAATTGTGATGGCCTGGAAAAGCAAGAAGGATCCATGAAAAGGTCACAATTCTGTGGATGTGCCATGGGGGGGGGGACACAACAACACAAAAACACACAAAAACACCCACACAACAAACAAAATATCTACAAATTCTCCATCAATCACACACTAGAGTCTTAGCATCTGTGAAAGCAACCAACAGTGCCCTTATACAATTGTGATGGCCTGGAAAAGCAAGAAGGATCCAGGAAAAGGTCACAATTCTGTGGATGT
>NW_015090809.1:713805-876879 GCF_001431845.1 Calidris pugnax
GGGGGGCGAGCGGGGCTGCGGGGGGGGGGGGGGGGGGGGGGGGGGGGGGGGGGGAAGTGCTTGTTTTTAACCAGTAATGGTTAGCATTTTTCTTTTAATTAGAGGACACAAATCAATATATGGACAAGCAGATAATCTGAGAGACAAAACAACTCTACTTATTCACAGCTAAGTCAAAAAAAAGACAATGTCTTCATTATACAACATTTCCCCCTGCAAATAATCTCATATGATGAATCTCAGCAATGCAGAAGACAGATGTGATTCTACAAACAGTTGAGCTAATTAAAGCTGGACAAACTTACACAATGAGACCCCATCTGGAGTCCTGCATCCAGCTCTAGATCCCCAGTACAAAAACAACATGGACCTGGTAGAGCGGGTCCAAAGGAGGGCAACAAAAATGGTGAAAGGCCTGGAGCACCTCAGAGAGTTGGGGTTGTTCAGCCTGGAGAAGAGAAGGCTCCGAGGGACCATATTGCAGCCTTTCAATATATAAAGGGGGCTTATTGAAAATTATGGAGAGAGACTTTTTACCAGGGCCTGGAGTGACAAGGACAAGGGGCAACAGTTTTAAACTGAAAGAGGGTAGGTTTAGATTGGATATAAGGAAGAATTTTTTTTACGATGAGGGTGGTGAGACACTGGAACAGATTACCCAGAGAAGCTGTGGATGCCCCATCCCTGGAGATGTTCAAGGTCAGACTAGATGGTGATTTGAGCAACCTGGTCTAGTGGAAGGTGTCCCTCCCCATGGCAGGCAGGTTGGACTACATGATCTTGAAAGGTCCCTTCCAACCCAAACCACGCTATGATTCCATGTGCCATGTCCAGCAGTCACAGATGGAAAAATCAATGATGAAGAGGGGCAGATAGCATCAAAAGTCATTATAGCACAACTAGAGCAGCTCATCACAGCACGTTCCCTGAATCACATCACAGCAGTACCTGAGTGCTCCCACCCACCCCTCAACCCCACAGGGGCACCTGCTGGTCTTGGAGTATGCAAGTGTCTCAGATGTAGTGTTTCTCTCCAAAGATGGTTCCAGAAGAAGTGTACTAGCCTAGCACTGGGCTACCAAGTGACAGTGAACTTTTGGTATGAGCACTGGAAATCTATACTTTGTACCTTAAAAAAGAAATCCCAAAAAATCCAACTAGAGCTGTTAATTCACAGCAAGGTATGCATGTGGTAAAAAAATGCAAATGCTACAATGAAAGTGAAGCATTTCATTGCCAACTATGGAAGTCTCTTCTTAGCATTTAATTTTAATGTTTTTCTTTTTTGTTTTACCTCTATTGGACTTGATTGCTGTCACATATGATTCAACTTTACTTAGAAATCTGAAGAACACAGATGCCACTTTTCCCCTCTCTGACAACTTCATTGTCCTTACAGCAAAAGCAAGAAAATCTTGAAGCCAATTAAGACAAGTATCACTGCCCAGTATACCAGATGAAACCATTTTGCCATCCATTCAATATGCCATGTTCTTTCTGATAAGGGGAAGAAAAAAAAAAAAGAAAAGAAAGGAAAGAAGACAACAGACTATTTTAACTTTTTCCCCGAAAACTTAAAGATTTTTATGAAGCTAAAAAGACAACAAGACTATTTTAACTTTTTCCCTGAAAACTTAAAGATTTTTATGAAGCTAAAAATAACTGTCAACCACTCTTTCCAGCTGCATTAGCTAGCATTTGGGAAATACAATTATAAAAAAGTATGTCTTTTCCATAAGACTGATTTTGTTAACATCTTAAATCCACCCCCTAACTGCTGGTGTCTATAAGCACTAACTTTAACAAGTAATTCTGTAGCTGTCGGCACAGCTAAATTTTAATTTAAAAAACATTACACTGTGTGTGGTCAACAAGACTATTTTTAACCAGATGGTCAACCACTGTGAAATTACATGTACTAAGATGTAACTTCTGATACACAGATCGACCTTAGAGTTAATGAAATTTCCTCCCCCAATTGATATTTCAATGGTTCCTATAAAAGCAGGATATTCTTTAGCAAATGCAAATACTTGGATTACGTGTTGCTTTCACAACCAGCCTGCAATGGATTCTGGAGAATTTTCTAGGTTCTACAAAAATAACCTCTTTCTACAACAGGGAAACATGTACAAGTGGAAACATTGACTCTTCTTCTAGTGAAATTTGGTACCTAAATGTCTGTCTACATGTAAACTGATTTTTTAGAGTTGCTAGAAGTACCACCCATGAAAAAGGTGAGGCAGTTGATACTACTTTATAGACCTGCATAAGGATGGCTTAAATGCACCCCTGCACTTCAATACCTTCAAAATGACAGCAGCTCCGTGTGTTCCTTTCAATCTCTTATGATCACATACTAATTGAGCCGAGCTCCAGTGCACACTTTTCATTTAACAATTATATTGCAGTACTACCCAGATGGTCTGAAGGACACACAGGAATCTTTCATAGGCCTCACCCTACGTATTGCTCCTCACAAAGAAATAACTTCACATAGTGTCATTTGCAGAATCAGACTGTGTATTAGATGAAAAATTAAATCCTTGACGCTATCAGGACAAAGATTTAAAGCTTTATGATTTAAAAACACAAAAGACTGTTTCCTTCTGCTCTACGTGGTTAGGTGATAATGCTTCAAAAAAATTTATTAAAGTTCCAATACTAAAGTTAGAAGGGTTTATTGCTGGTAAGCCTATATCAACAAAAGACTAACTGCAATTTCTCCCCACCAGTATTTTTCCTGATTGCTATACACAATTATGTTATTATGCAACATATTTTGCTTTAATGTATATTATTTAAATGTTTATGTCCATGTACATTTTTACATCTTCCTTACAGATGATGAGTTTTCTCCTGGTGGATAATCAAGACTTTTTTTTTCCAAACTCCTACTACAATTTCTCTGGTCAAGAAAGGAGCCTGTGAACTTGCTCACGAATCGCTTTGGAAAAATCTTGACCTCAGCTGCAGAGGCTTACAACAGTCATCAGAAGAAAGACAGAGATAGTTATAAGTACGGCTCTTTGCCTTTACCAGAGTGCCACAGAAATGTAACATAAATCCAATAAAGCATGTATAAAGCGGTAAAAAACTGGCTGGATGGCTGGGCCCAAAGAGTTATGGTGAAGAGAGTTAAATCTAGATGGCGGCCGGTCACAAGTAGTGTTCCCAGGGGCTCAGTACTGAGGCCAGTTCTATTTAATATCTTTATGAATAACCTCGACGAGGTGATCAAGTGCACCCTCAGTAAGTTTGAAGAAGGTTGGGCAAGAGTGTTGACCTGCCTGAGGGTAGGAAGGGGTTGCAGAGGGATCTGGGCAGGCTGGATCAAATGGTGAAGAGAGTTAAATCTAGATGGCGGCCGGTCACAAGTAGTGTTCCCAGGGGCTCAGTACTGAGGCCAGTTCTATTTAATATCTTTATGAATAACCTCGACGAGGTGATCAAGTGCACCCTCAGTAAGTTTGAAGAAGGTTGGGCAAGAGTGTTGACCTGCCTGAGGGTAGGAAGGGGTTGCAGAGGGATCTGGGCAGGCTGGATCGATGGGCTGAGGCCAATGAAGTTCAACAAGGCCCAGCGCCAGGTCCTGCACTTGAGTCCCAACAACCCCATGAATACTGCAGGCTGGGGGCAGAGTGGCTGGAGCTCCCTGACAGAAAAGGACCTGGGGTGTTTGTTGACAGCCAGCTGAATGAGCCAGCAGTGTGCCCAGGTGGCCAAGGCCAACAGCATCCTGGCCTGGATCAGGAACAGTGTGGCAAGTAGGGCCCGAGAGGTGATCGTCCCCCTGTACTCAGCACTGGTGAGTACTACCTCCAGTGTTGTGTTCAGTTTGGACTCCTCACTGCAGCAAGGACACTGAGGTGCTGGAGTGTATTCAGAGAAAGGCAACGAAGCTGGTGAGAGGTCTGGAGAACAAGTCCTGTGACATGCAGCTGGGGAACTGCAGTTGTTTGGCCTGGAGAAAAAGGCGGCTAAGGGGAGACCTTACTACTCTCTACACCTACCTGAAAGGAGGTTGTAGAGAGGCAGGGGCCGGTTCCTCCTCTGGAGTAACAGGCAATAGGACAAGAAGAAATGGCCTCAAGTTGCTCTAGGAGACGTTTAAGATGGGTATTATGAACAATTTCTTCACAGAAGAAGTTATCAAGCATTAGAACAGGCTGCCCAGGGAAGTGGTTGAACCACCATCCCTGGAGGTATTTAAGAGACAGACGGGTAGATGTGCTGAGGGACATGGTTTAGTGATGATTTTGACAGTGTTAGGTTAATGGCTGGACTTGAGGATCTTAAAGCTCCCTTCCAACCTAGAAGATTCTATGATTCTACCACCACTTGCCAGACTGCAACCATGGGGCTAGCAAACTTGCAAATCTCTCTTAAATGCTTTGCTAACCATTAACTATACATGTAAGATATAACTGGTGTGTCCCATCTACACTGAGGCCAAGCACAAAGGTTTACGAGTACTTAGACCAAATCACAGCCTCCTGACAGCCTGGACACTTTTTAAGTTGCCTGTAAGCTTTGCAGATCTGAACTGTGGACTGCAAGCCATTACAGAGACCATCTTTTTTTTGTTTGTAAACAATGGCAGAATGTTTTGTGATATATTGCCATCCCCGGAAAAATAAAACCCTCAACTCAGCATAAGGTGTAGATCTCTATTACTATAAAACATTAGTTTCCACCACTATCATCCGGTCATTGACTTGTTGCCTTGTGGCTGCAAGTTAAAGCAACTTCCAGTCATAAAAAGAGTTATTTGCCTCTTCACCACCATGAATCATACCACAAATACTGATGAAAATGTATTTTCCTTGGAAAACACTCTGTCTAGACTACTCAAATTGAATGTACAATGCATATATGGGCTCTGTCATTTAAAGTTATTAAAATAGTGCTTAGTATTTTATTTCTGTAAATAAAATGAACGTCTAGCTACTGATTATATTTCCGCCTTGATCATACTGCACTTGCTGCAGTGCAGACTAGTAACCCATTTTTACCATCTGTGGAATACCAAGAATGTTGTGTTTAATAAGTTTCTGTTCCCACTCCTCATCTCCTCCACTTCCACAAGAAAGCAAAGCTCTACATTTTTTTTCCTCTCCCTTCAGAAATGCCAATTCTAATATTAACAGAACATTATGTGCAGTGACTGGACAAACATTCTGTTCTTGGAAGATAAACGTCTAGACAAAATATCAACACTTTGTTCTTACTAAGAAGAACTTGACCCAAAGACAAGAAAAATCCCCATCACGCTATTAAAAATGTGGAGTTACAAGTGAATTAGAAGGGAGCTGGAAGAAACCATCACACCACTCATCAAATTAGTATGTGATGTGAATTAAGCTGTAATGAGAACTCATAGATTAAAAAAATAAATAAATTTCTACATTCACTCGGAAAAGAGTCAGTTTGACAGCCCACTGCCCAACATGGGATCAGTTTCATACTGATTCCAATTCATAGAGCATTAACAATGCTCATTACATACAGTAACAAGACTGTATCTTATGGTATTTTCGTGGTACCATTTTATTTTTACAAAGTATACATAATAAGTGTGTTCACTTTTTTTAAATAAATTATCTATTAAAGCCTAAATGCATAGTAAATGGGACTCCTGTTATATCCCCCACAAGTAGCAGAAACACATGCCTGAGATTACTCTCCTATGTGAATTAAAAAAGTAAAACATATGTAAGTGCTTGCAGACTTGGGAACTGCATTTATAAGCTTCCTGCATGTGTTCAGATGTAAAATCTTTTTCTTGAATCAACCTAAAAGTTGAGCTTAAATCTAGCAGACAATGTCTCTTTAAAGACCCTGGTCTAGCAAAATCAGCAAGTTTGAAGTACTGGGGAGTTTCAACCTGGACTTAAACCATGCCAGGAAACCAAGAAAAATAACAAAAAGGACTGGCCACCCACTATGTGTTATTCATGGTATCTAACCATATGACACACTACTACATGATACCTTGTACAGGTCTAAACAAAAAAAAAAAAGGAAGAAAATCATTAACATGTTAAATACTAACCAAGATTATGAGCAAATTTCTCCAATTATTTTTGATGGCATACTGTACCGTGGATGTTGTTTCATTTAAACCAAAATTTCCACTGAAGTGCTTATATTTTCCCTAGAAAAGCTAAATGATCTTTTTCTGAAAGTTTGCAGTAAGGATATCAGCCTTTTCCCCCCCTCGCCCTTGGACCATTTATAGCCTGTATCTGGCTAATAATGGATCATGGTGCTTTGTCAATACACTAAGATCAATAAGTAAACTTAAATTTAGTATTTTTACTTGCATATCCACATTAATAGACAGCAACAGTTTTGGGGCGACATTTTGGGGCATTATCTTTTATTTTATTTTTTTATATCTATAAAGGCAGCTTGCCTCTTCTCATTGCTTTGTTACAGTCCCTTCTGTATCACATGTCCAGAGGATGGAAGAAAGGAAAAGACCTTGATGTTTCATAGTGCAAATCTTCTAACTTTTCCTTTCTACACTGAAGTTCCTACTGAAAAGAGAAGGATAGGCAGGAGGCATTTCTATCCCAGCCCAAGTCTGCTATCAAAAAAGGATACTGCAGAATGAAAAAAAAGTCTTGAAGCCTGTGTCTGGAAAGCCACAGTTACAGACAGCCCTCTCCTTTTTCATCAGAACAATGCTCATATACCCGGAGAGCCTGGAAGTTATGCCATAGCAACAATAATCAAAAGGTTGGAAGAATGCCACGGTGAACTTTTACATAATTGTAACTACTTGGATTTTGATCCAAACAGGCGACATTTTACTCAAAGATGAACAGACCCCTCACATTATTTTCTTTGCCTGGATCTTCCTCCAATTCCTTTCCACCCCTTCATCTTCGCTATAGTTTTTCCTCCAGGGAAAGTGTTCTCAGACCTCCATAGGAGACTCTTTAGTAAACACATTTCCTCTCAGTACAAGTGAAAACAGCTAAGCTTCTTCTCCCTACATGATGTTTAGGATGTCTTTAGGAAGCTCTCTGCATCAAAAGGTTGGTTTGCCCCATTCTTCCCACCTTGATCTTACAATCCTGACATCCCTGCTGAGAAAAACAAAACCAACCTAGATCTGGTCATATCCCATAAGAACATAACGTAATCTTTAAAAGAAACAATCTTTATCTCTTCTCCTCCATCACAGCAGTAAGACAGGGAAGAAGCATGTGACCTGCACTATGCCCATCATTGCCGATCCACAGAATCTATTAGGGACAGTATATAATTGGCAAACCCCATTGATGCCTGCCCTTTTCTGGCCAAAGCCTAGCAGGAGATTATGAGATAAAGACTGGTTCCTCTTCCTGCCTTTGATGTAGAGGGAAGCTAGAAACAGCCACTGAGCAGCTGCTACAAGGTAAAATGATCAGAAATATGATGGCCCTGCTCACACCAGAGCTGCCTGTGCACACAATGTCAGAGCAAAGTAAAATACACCATAGCCTTTCTATCAAAAGAAAAAATCATGGAACAAATTTTCTGTCCACAATAGAACAGTTTGGGTTTTTTTCCCCCACACCTTTACAGTTAACCAATGGTGAATATCTTAAATCTACAGATATTTCTGCAAGATTTGATTCAGATATATTGATGTACATTAGAAGCCTGCCTCTTTATGAATCTTGTTAACATTATTTGTTGGTAGGGTAGGAGACAGTAAAGAGCAAGGAAGGAAGGAAGGAAGGAAAGGGCTTACAGAACACTGTATTTAAAGGTCCACAGAAATACAGGCATTAGTGTTCATTTCAAGCCTCAACCAAAGTAACCAGAAACCATTCTAATTAGATAGACATCAGCAAATTCCCATTTCCTTTGTGTTCCAAGTGGATATCAGTCCACGTTGGAAAACCACTAGGCATGTGTCATAAATCAGCAACATCTTGGCAGGCTGTACTAGAAAGCCTCCGAACTGCAAGAGCAAGACAAAAACAAACCAGCTATACCCACTGCCTAAAAGCAGCATCAGCAAGGAGAAAAGGGAAAACTCCAAGGCAGCCCATTGATCTACTAATTGTTACAATTTAAGGATATTAGCTCACCTTAGTCTCTCTCCTAGAAGGAACAGAATTATTTACATTGAGACAGTCACTGCCTCTATGTCCCAGTACAGCAACCAAAAAGTTTCTCCATGAATACCATGGAAAGGACAGTTTCTCCCAGTACAGCAACCAAATTCTCCATGAATACCATGGAAAGGACAGTTTTGACCATCACTGCAATGTACACCAAATTTGGGAACCACCAGCTTTTTCATCACTATTCCTAAGTCTGCTTTCAATGCCATCAGTGTCAACAGCATCAGATGAACCTCAACAGCATCAGGTGTACCTCAGTAGGCAGAATCTGGTCTGTAGTTCAAACTGTACCTTAACAAGCTGCTGCAGTAAATACTTTTATACTCACAGTCCACACTAAATGAAGTAATTCAGCTCAGCACAGCTTAAATCAAGTCACTGCAGAAGCAACAGGACTCAAGTAGAGAATCCAGCCCAAGGTAGGTAAAAAACCTCACTATAAAAAACAACTGGATTCAAACTTGGTAGGACATTTAGACCACAGTTAGGAAAAGGTTTTCAGATAACAGAAGAGTATAACAATCTTCCATAGGACCAATAAGGGATAAACAGAGGAAGCTGGAGCTTACTATGTTCAGACACAAGATCCTACAACTGCAGCTGCCTATGGTATCAATGGTTTAGTAATTATGATTCAGGCCCTCCTCAAGCTTTTATTCTGAAGTTAGAAGCCCCTCTTTCCCCTCCTCATTCACTTCTCCCCTTAAGAGACAAAAATGTTGCATTTAAATAGTGCCCCTGTTCCTGAAGCTGCCTTTCTTCAAATGGACCTGAACTTGCTCTCCTCAAACTTCACTCTACTCCAGATGTTATAAAATGAGAAAATGAAATTAAGGCATGTGTAAAGTTTCCATATTAATACCAGAAGTCCCAGCCAAGCCATGCACACGAACACAGATGTGTCAGGCTGAAAACAACTGTAACACTAGCGTTTACTCAAAATTACAGTTACTGCTGTATCACATAAACACAGCTTACTGTACAGCCATGCAGGGTACAGTTAGTTGTGCCTGTATGCACTGCACAAGATTCTAAATGTGGGACTCTCAGTGCATGGAGCAAGAGTTAACCACTGCAACACCACACACACAAGAGCTAAAGACAATTCTGTGACTGCTAACTCAGGACAATTCATCAGTTTGACGTATCTTAGTCCAGGTTTGGCCCTTTTCCTTCTGCAGACAGCTGAAAGAGGTGTAAAAGTTGGCTCCCCATTTTGCAGTTTCTGAAAAGAGGCCAAAGAACAAAGACCTGGAACACTGACCTGAACCAAGGCCCACCTGAATTAAGAGTCTTTCCACAGCTGTTAATGGATTTTGGAACAAACTATGAGGACTAAGAGAACCTTCTTGCCCACCGATGGTGGCATCAGGTTGACACGCTTAGGAAGGGTGAAGCTTGCATGGCTGCAATCCTTGCTGTAGATGTTCTGAAGACAGTACATTAAAAAGCTATGGCAATATTCACCAAAACACAGCACAGGCAGAGCAGCTGTAAGGTTAAAACTGGAGTACAGGGCAGGATTGAAGTATTTTTACATCTGGTAATTTACCATTGCCTAGCAGTAAAACTGCCTGCACCATCAACCAGCAAAGGGGTAAATGCCTATTGCTAAAACCTTGTACTTACTTCCTGGCACGATTGTTTCTGGGAGATGCTTAAGTCACCTTTCAAAAGCACTCAGACTCATGTTCAATTAAAAAAAAAAAAATTAAAAAAAAGAGCTAAACACAAAGGAATAAAAAAACCAAACCCCTAACAAACTTAAATGGTACCACGAGAACAAACCAATTACTTAAAACTTTCCTGTTTGGTAAAGTAGTAAAATGCTCCGAGCTATAATAATTAGGGGATAGCAAAACTAAAAAAAACACAAGATTTTCTTAAGCTATGGAAACATGAAACCAAAATCCCAATACAAGTGCAAATAGCAGTTTACTTCTACCAGATAGTGTATCAACTGATTGTTAGAGCATACACTTTGCAAATGCTACAAAGACCATGAAAATCCCAATATTATTTTTACAGATTGGAAAAACACAAAGGCCAAAAACAACATCAATAACTCAAAAAATTCATGCTTATGTTTACATAAAAGTTTGATGAGTATAATATATTCGTCACACTCCCACAATTATTCCCCGAAAATACTATAAATATTATTTTGACAATGTAATTATAGTTTTTACTTTAACAGTGGCAGCAAAGTACTGGCACCAATCCCCCCTACAAAAAGCTTAGGCAGACAAAGCAAAGATCACACATGGAAACTGGGAACTTAAGATCAGGGCTGTCCCTTATTTATATGGCTAAAAAAAGTCTGTCTAAATTAGCATCTGGTTTATTTAAGCTGTAAAACACAGGTAGTTTAATTATGCTAGCAGTAAGCAAAAGGAAACCCCAAATACAAAAATAAATGGAAGTGCAGATTTTTAAATTCTCTTTTCTTCCAAGCAACTGAGGCATGCTCCTTTCATGCCACTTTTTGGGAGTTAACCTCATGGGCTGTGGGTCTGTTCAGGAACCGCTCTCTCCCACTTCCTCCCTTGAAAGAAAAGCCAATATGAATAGGAACTTAAATTGACAAATGTCACTTATTAACAGGTCATGATGTTTTGACTCTGTACGACAAGTAAACTGGTTCAAGCTTTATAACCACTTACTCTCTCATTCCGCATAACTTAGCGCGTAACTTATGGCTTGTACAACAAAACTGCAGTGTCATAATTTACAGTATTTGCTCACAAAAAAACCGCTCAAAAACAAGCCAACAACAACAAAGATCTCCAACAAAACAGAATGCCTTCTCCTCTAGAGATAAATATAGAGGGCACTGATGTGAGAGAGGAAGGATTAACTTTCCTTCCTTAGTCCTGTTGGTTTAAATGTAGTAGCCATTGTGTTTGAGAGTCTCCAGGATACAATTTAAAAGTTACATCTTCTCCAACTGTAGTCACATTACAGTCAAATACATATAACCAAGCCTGTGCAGAGACACTTGTTTTTCACACAGCAGAAAAGACCTCCGTTTATAGGCAATAAAACTTAGCAATGGTTTCCCAAATGCATTGAGTGCACTCTGGATATTTGCTTTGCTATGATGTCTGTCCAGTAAAAATTCACTGTTCCATAACGCTTTCCAGGCATATTTTAAAATATTTTCTTTTACACAAGCAGTAATTTGGAACTGAAACCATTCAGTGCAACATGATTAAAGAATTACAAAAAGCAGTGAAAGCAGAATGCAATTTTTTTAAAGAAGAAAACAGAAACATAAAAGATACTGAACATGAAATAAAAGAGAAGCACAAGAGGTAAAAGTCAGACTGCTTTGGCCAATATTGGTATTTGTTAAAGAATATTTAGGTTCCATAGTTGACCACTCTGTTTCTCTTTCCTGTTAATTTAAAATACATTGCTGTGAATGACAGTCATTCCAAATGATAAGGTACAGAAAAGAAAAATAGGCCATAGATAGTTAGACTCCTATGCCAGAACATAAGCCCTAAATGCCCCAATTTTCAAGCTAACTGGTTCTGCAAAGATACCACTCAGATGCATTCTGAAAAGGTGCAAGTATTTACTTACAGCTCATTTTCCTATTGCCAAGATACAATCTTTTTGAGGAGACCAAAAGCAACAGCGCTGCTGTTGCCATTGCCTTCCAGGGGAAGAAAAGAAACACGATATTTACAAGAATCAAGACGTGGTCAAGGACAGATGGCTACCCATATAGAAAACAAATAAAGCAAAATCAATTTAGTGTTCTTTGGCAGGTTTGAGAACGTCCCCTTCCCCTGCTTTTCTATACCCTCAAAATTAGCCAGTCTCAGTTTTCTAGCGTAATTCCTATTTGCAAATGGTTGAACGCAGAACTAGAAACAGGTCCAAGCAAAGAAAAATCTTGCATTTTGTTTCACTGAGTGAGGACAGAACTGAAAGGTTTATTTCTCCTAGCCTCTCTTGAAGAAGTAGAAATCACCTGAGTCACTTAACTGGTATTCATATTTATTTTCAGGAATACTTTTGCAAACATAGCAACTCAAAGCTCCCTGTGTTACTCATATTCTTCTTCAGGAAACCAAAAACATTTGATTAGACATGTTCCTTTCTGTAAACCTTTAAAAATTACTTTGAACTAACAACGTTTTAGAAGGCAGAAGGCAGAAGGTTTAAAGCTCCTGGGAATTTCTGATCTCTTCCTCATTTCTTTTCAGGGATCTCTCACAAGGAAATGTCAACACGATATTTTTAGTACAAGTCCCGTATCTTATGATTCAGTGACTTTTTAACACAGCATGCCTTCACCTTTAAGAGTTTACAAAGAAATCAAGTATCCTTCTTTGCTCAATCGTGTGATGTTCTCCTTAGGCAGACCTCGGGAGAAAGTTTTCATCTTTTATTTCATCAAAGATGAAATGCTTCCATCACATCTGGCTTTTGCAAGAAATAATATCTCTGGAAGCTATCTATAGCCTGAGCTCCTTCCCTCTTACTCTTCAAGCACACACACACCCCCTTATGCTTTTTTTTTTTTTTCTTAAATCTCTATGGAGGAGCAATGTTATTTTTATTTTTACGCAGTTCTGAATTCCAAGGTTACTTATCATCATTTCTTCTGCACAATATTTCTCTTCCACACTGACAGATTAAAAAGCACTTTCCAACGCACTTTCTTCCTTCACCTCCTATGATGAAGCCATAAGAGCAATTGTTTTTTCATTAACTAAAAGAAAATACACACAGTAGCTGATCAGGTCCAAATCAGCTTGAGTACCTAAAGAACACTGACTGAAGCTGAACCCAAGTTATTATTAAGTCTGTTGGCAGGCAGAGGGAAAAAGGCCCTGAAGAAGTTTCAGATTCATTGTGGCAATCTTTACCTGAGCAGCATCACAGGCTTTCTCTTCTGCTCAAAGCAAGAAACATTTCTTTATAGCTGCTTTGTAAGTACAAGGCATTTGGAGTATTTTCAAAATGTTGAAAACAAGATAGTCCATATTTGCCCACACATCCTCCCTCGAGAAAGGAGGTGTGAACAGGTGTTAGACATATGATATTCATGTTGCTGAACATCCTACCAGAAAATGCTCAAGTTATAATAAGCGCAGTATTAAAAAAAAAAAAATCTACATAGAGTCATCTTTCATCACTGCTTTTAAAGGAATGTTTTAAATTCTGCTCTGAATCTGTAAGCATTACTGTAAGCAGTCCATAGCAGTTTAACTATACCTGAACAATTTCAGAAAACTGGAGGCAAAGTCAAATTCTTGTTCAAGGATTCAAGCTTATAATCCACTAATAATTTTCTGGACTTCGTAACATTAAGAGCAGCAAATGATCTAAACCTTTGTACAACAACTAGCACATCTGGACTCTGATTTTGAATGAGATCTCCAGGAGTACTCATGACATTAATATAGGCTGTTAATATTGTCCCACTAATGTATGTTTAGGCAGCTCACCCTGGTTGGTTAAAACCCCTATAAATTTCAGAGCACAGCACAACAGAACAATACCAATACCTGTAACTACTTGGTTTAAAGGTAACTGGAGTCCCACCAGCAGCCTGGCACTGGGGAATGCTGGTGTGATGCTCAGAGCATCTCTCTCAGGTGCACACAAACAGGGCAGTATTGCTCTGCAGCTGAGACGGTGCAGTTGCACCCAGTTCTGCTCAACAGAGGACAATCAGAGAGCTGGCACAACGAATTGTCCCATTCAGGTAACTACCAGGCTTCAATGCCTTTTCATCCTAGAGGAGAGAAAAGCATTTTGGCTGATACATACTTTTTAAGCAATTCTGTTGGAATTTGAAGCACATTCTTCTGCATCGGCGATATTTTGAAACTGTGAAAGTTTTGAAAAGATCTACGTACAAAGAAAAAGATTAAAGCTCCTTCTGTCCAGGATGGGGTGGAAATCAATGAAAGGATCAAATGGGACACAGCCTATTGAACATAAGCTTGCTTCAGAACATACATGCCCTCACTGCAATTTACTAAGGAGAAACAAAGCTATCTGTCTTTTCCAGATTTCAGAGATGGATCCTAAATCCAGCTCTGGAATCTAAAGATCCATCATCTTGACAAACTCCAAC
This sequence comes from Calidris pugnax, assembly GCF_001431845.1. NCBI lineage: Eukaryota > Metazoa > Chordata > Aves > Charadriiformes > Scolopacidae > Calidris > Calidris pugnax. The sequence goes on from NW_015090809.1 coordinate 728,032, forward strand.
CTACCTTCCCAAAGGTCTGTTAGATTCTGCTGGAAAGCTTAAGACTTGCCATAGGAAAAAGGAAAAATAAAAACCCAACCTCACAACCAAACCAAGACACATGCTATGAAGTGAAGGAGATTTTCTGCTTGGGCTTCTGACAAGGATATTTCCTATGTCTGCTGCAATCCCTAACATACTGAACTACTTCTTAGCTCTTAAGAGATCTGGGTCTGCTTTAAGTTCAGTTAAAGTTCATCTGGCAGCTTCATCAGCCTGCTCCTCTGGCAAGCGTTCTTGCTCTTTGTACCCACAGCAGAAAAAAACAAAAAGCTTCCTATGATAAGGCTTTATTTTAAATTAAAAAACTCACCAAAACAAAATTAATATGGATGGGGCATTTATGAAAATCCAATTAAATCTATATTCTGCAGAGACTTAATTTTTTTTCCTAAGACTCAAAGTAAAAATTTGAGTATCTTATTTGCTACTTGTTGAAAGACTGTGGTCTCAAATCAGTTAACAAAGAAATGTAATGGACCTTCTTGAATGCAGCATCTCCTGCATCTTCAAATTAATTCCAAACTGGGGAGAGGAGCACAGCAATTGTCATCTTCTCTGTCTTCCCACCAGGAATATCCAAGCTCCATAATCTAAAAGGTTAAGTATCTCCTTCCACAATCATCCACTTTCAGTGTTTATAGTTTTAAGAACACTGAGGTGAAAGTCCAGTTTTTGGATACTGTCCAAGAAGTACAGCCCTTGAATTTTTCTCTACTTAGAATCATAGAATTGCCCAGGCCGGAAGGGACCTCCAAAGGTCATCTAGTCCGACCCCCCCGCAGTCAGCAGGGACACCCCCAACTAGACCAGGTTGCCCAGGGCCTCGTCGAGCCTCTCCTTGAATATCTCCAGGGATGGGGCCTCAACCACCTCCCTGGGCAACCTGTTCCAGTGCTCCACCACCCTCACAGTGAAGAACCCTCTCCTCATCTCCAGTCTAAATCTGTTCCCCTCCAGCTTGAAGCCATTGCCCCTCGTCCTGTCACTGCAGGCCTTTCTAAACAGGCTCTCCCCAGCCTTCCTGTAGGCCCCTTCAGGTACTGGAAGGCTGCTATTAGGTCTCCCCGGAGCCTCCTCTTCTCCAGGCTGAACAACCCCAGCTCCCTCAGCCCGTCCTCGGAGCAGAGGTGCTCCATCGCCCTGATCATCCTCGTGGCCCTCCTCTGGACCCTCTCCATCAGGTCCATGTCCTTCTTATATTGAGGGCTCCAGACCTGCACACAATACTCCAGGTGAGGTCTCACCAGAGCAGAGTGGCAGAATCCCCTCTCTGGACCTGCTGGCAACGCTTCTTTTGATGTGGCCCAGGATGGGATTGGCCTTCTGGGCTGCAGCTGCCCACTGCCTGCTCATGTCCAGCTTCTCCTCCACCAGCACCCCCAAGTCCCTTTCCTCAGGGCTGCTTTCCAATCCCTCACCCCCTAGTTTGTATTGGTGGTGAGGATTGTTCCGGCCCAGGTGCAGAACCTTGCATTTGCTCTTGTTGAACCTCATGAGGTTCACCTGGGCCCACCTCTCCAGCCTGTCCAGGTCCTTTTGGATGACATCCCATCCCTCGACTGGGAAGTTCTATCTCTTGCAGAGAGGAGGAGAGAGGACTGCTGGAGCAATAAGAAAACAGAGCACACTTACAAGTATGCATGACTTATCTGGCACAAATCAGTCTTGATGCTGCACAGAAGAAGGGCTACGAATTGTTAAACACTTGCTAAACATCACTGCCCATCATCTCCCTGCACTCATCTAGCGGTTGGCTTTCACTGGGTAAATCCTTAGAGCAGGCTCCCTTCTCTAAGTACCACAGAGCATGAACTGCTCAAGATTAATTACTACTATGTATTGTAAGTAATGCCAAGAAGAGAAACTAGGCTATGGAATGCAACCAAAACCAACTTGGGACATAAGAAAGGAGAAAAAGTAGGAACAGCTACCTGTAGCAACACCATATGGGAAAGGTCTAAAAATGTTCTTTTAATGTATGTATTTAAAAAAAAAAAAGAAGATTATTATTACAGTGATGGCTGGCTTGCATGTGGGGTTGGAGAATCTTTATATGCCATATGTATGAATTAACTAGTTATTTTTAAACCCATCTGAAGTCTAAAAGATCTATTCCAGGACAGACATACTAACTCACCTTCGGGTTTTCTGGCCATTGCCCTAGTGGCATATCATTTACTCAAAACAACAGCTTTTCCACAGCTGGCTGGGAAAAGTACATTACAAGCATACAGGAATTTAACTCATTTTTAATAGCATTAAAAAAAACCAAAACCATCCTGAAAAGAGTAGAGTTATGTCAGTAAATATACTGAAGTGAGGAGCCAAATTATCCGTGTATGTAACACCTGGGCCTAAGATAAGCTACTTTAAAAAGTATTTCTCCTAGCAGAGAAGATGCAAAAGAAAGGAGTCTGGATTTAATTCAATGAAGCTTAGCAACGGTTTTTAATCACACCGCTTTGCACAGCACCTCCTATTTTTCCCCTTTCATCACTAATATATTGTTAGAACGGGCAGTTCATACCCTCCCATAGAACCACCACTCTGGTCACAGTAGTGGCCAGAGAATATACACTTTTATTTCATTTCTGGTTTTATCCATTACAAACCATACTACACTAAACATTCCTACAAAAACTTACCAGTGTCAACAGTTACCAATGCATAAGACAGTGAAAACATAACCGCAGAGCAGGTGAAAATAATTTTTCAGTCATAGAACCATAGAATCACTCAGGTTGGAAGAGACCCTTGGGATCATCAAGTCCAACCATCTCCCCTACTCTACAAAGTCCTCCCCTACACCATATCCCCCAACACCACATCTAAACGACTCTTAAACACATTCAGGGATGGTGACTCAACCCCCTCCCTGGGCAGTCTATTTCAGTGTCTGACCAAGTCTGCATAAAGAAGCTTCAATCTCTTATCTTCATAAATATAGCAATGTTGGAACTTCAAATTTATTTAGCCTACAATGATTTGCTCCGGGAATTTTTCACCGGGACATAAACTGAAACATTATTTAGTATTGTTCACTCTGCAATACAGCATTACTTTTTTTACCCTTGTATTTTGTTGCTATGGAAGTGACATGAAGGTATTTAAAATACCTTAAGGATATAAACAGGCACCAAGAGGGATCATCAAATTCAAGCAGTCATTTAAAGGAGGAAACGGGACACATATCCAAATGAACAACTTGAAATATTCCACTTAACACCTAATTATCTAGAATAAAATATACATGATACTCTAGCCCTGTGACCTGATTTCTTGTGTGAAACATGAGGAGGAGAACCATGAAGCAGAAATACAGTTCATAAGCATGGTAACATTTACTAATTTCATGGGCTTCTTTTGTTTTAACAGAGCTATCCAAGTCCAATTTAGCAATTTGCCTCGCTTTTGCAAATATGACTAATGATCCACAGTTGAATGCAACTGTTAATTTCTGGGGTACACCCTTGCAGAAGGACCTGGTGCTCTAGGCACAAAGTTCATCAGATCACTTAGCAAGGAGTTAACATCACTTGCTTGTCTAGAAATTTTTGTTGTACTAATGTAAATGGAATACCTAAGCCACATTCATCACAGATGTTTCCCCGACCAGGTAAATACTACACACAGTATCAAACAAACCATCTATCTTGGGTCAACACATCAAATTTTAGTTATAACTGAAACTCATTTGTTGAATGGCTATGTAGAGTAACAGTGACAAAACACTTTGTACTGAAATATTGCTAAAAACCTTCTGGTCAATGCTGCCTTAATTTTCAATGGCAATAAAAAGAGACTTTACAAAATCCTCTGGCTAGGAAAAGGAGTCTGAAGCAGGTCATCAAATTACTGGGTTCCACCCTCTCCTTTCTTTTTTGCTGAGTAACATTCACTGCTGGTTCTTCAGATCCCAGGAGCTGAAGAACAGCACACATGCATATGATAACCCATCAAGGAGGGGGTCAGGAGGCACAGGACTGAAGGGGAAACCTCAGGCCATGCACATAACCAACAAGGGGTACATCCTGCTCACTCTCCTGCACATGTTGGGAGGCACCACTGAAAGATTCTCACAACACAGTTCCTGATGCTTTGAATAAGCTGAAGATGGGAAGTCCACTGCCCCAGGACAGCCTTTTCAAGCCCACTGCTGTCAAGTCTTGAGTACAGATAATGCCAGGTTCCCATTGCTTTTCCTTTTCTCTTACTGGTCTACAAAGGGGTTCGCAACCACGGGGCAAGACATTCTTGCCCTCCATGCCAGCCCTCCCTGTCCAACCCTATGACACAGCTTAAGAGTCACTTGTGTGTGCTATCAGTTCCTCCTCTTTATGGTCATTGAACAAGTCCTCTTTTTGCCACACACAGGCTTTAGTTCTGGTCCTCCCACCCTGAAGGACTGTGCTAGCATCAGTGATCCTTCCCTGGAAGGAGGACTCCAGCAATGGGTGAAGGAGTGAACAGGGCTTAAGCATAATACTGTCACATGCCTGAAAGGCTTCATTTTCAGCCAAATATAGCAGCAAAAGGAACAAAACTGTATCTTGGACTTCACTGCTCTTTCCCAGCTTCATAAAGGTGTCTGAGGGCAAGTTACTGTGTGACAGTAGTTTCAATTGCTTTCACAAAATGATAGAAAAGCAGCAACAGGAACCCAGTAAAAACCTCATCCAAGTAAAGGGATTGAAAAGAAATAAAAGTAGCAAGAGAAACCAGATGTTCCCTACTCTATGCAACCACAGACAGTAAAGACTGGGGTTCAATGCCCTGTATCAAGCTCCACATACAGACACAGTGAAATGCAGCTTATAAAGATATGTACTGAAAATGCCTTAATATCCAGCAAAGTAAGCTGGATAGAAATCGGTAGCGATAACCACCATTAGCAGCTTATGTACATACAGATATGTACTGAAAATGCCCTAATATCCAGCAAAGTAAGCTGGATAGAAATCGGTAGCGATAACCACCATTAAGGAGGAAGGATGCTATGGTCAGATTTTCTCCTCACTCCATGAAAAGAAAAGAAAAAACTCATCCATCAAGGAAATGTGAACACTATTCAAATCAGTACTTAGCTCTTGGCAGGTATTACCCTGACTGGCCAGCAACTATAGCATAGAAATGAAAATTAAAAGATAATTTTAAAAAGTCACAGCCAAAATTTGTTTCCTGGAATCAGATAAATTATTTTAAGTGTCATCAAAATAAAAAAATAAAAAAAAAAGAGTATTTTTTCATTTCACTATGTTCGCAGATCAAATAAAAAGACAGTGAAACAGCAGAACATATTTTGAATGGAGGTATTACAGCAAATTTTCCTTTTTGTCATTCAAATATCCTGGTTAATTTTAAAGAACTTTCCACATATCTTTCCTTTAACAACCTATAGGGAATGGTTATGGGAAAATACAATTGGCCTAGACTGGGGGCTGAGAATTTTTTCAAGCAGCATAACAGAAGGCGTCCCAATTCTTAACTGCAATTCAAGAAACAATTAAGCTTATTTATTTAAAAAAATGCATCCGTAAGGTGCCATCACATCACTACAAGACTCCCCGTGTAAAAAAATATCGTGGACACTATATATTTGATAAAATCCACAGCCTTACCAGTTAATAACAATTCTTCTTTGATTTGTATTCCATGAAGCAATTTGATCAAATTGACAGCTGTAGAGATGAGACCCAAGTTCCTATCATTAAATCAGAAAAAAAAATAATAAATCACTTGATATGAAATACATTTAAATAAAGTTTTTCAATGAAGTTAACAGCAAGCCTTCAAAATTTTCAGAAACTCTGAAATAAAAAGTCGTTTCTCCTACTTAACTGTGCCTATCAGTAGCCACTCTACTGCCATCAGAAGGAACAGGTTTACTGAATCTACCTCCATATTAATAATTTTGGACACAGTACCTTCAGAGCTAAATACCCCTTCCTCTCTTTTTGCTATTCTTCTAAATCAGATGTTAAAAATTAGCAGGTTATTCCTGTAATTTAAACAGCTTTATTTGTGTAAAAACTTTGCTTTGTTTAAAGTTCAAGTGTTCAAGGAAAGCATCCATGTGTGTTACTTAGTAATAAACTTTGAGGATTTTAAATACCAAAGTGATTAGTGACTGTCATTATACTGTGTATTTTTCCATCCGAACATGAGGAAAAACTTCTTTACTCTGAGGGTGCCAGAGCACTGGAACAGGCTGCCAGAGAGGTGTGAAGTCTCCTTCTCTGGAGATATTCCAAACCCACCTGGATGCCATCCTGTGCAACCTGCTCCAGGTGAACCTGCTTTAGCAGAGGAGTTGGAATAGATGATCTCTAGAGGTCACTTCCAACCTCTATCATCCTGTGATGGCCAGTTCAAAGGAAAACATACAAAACTCTCAGAGGGAAGCAGGAAAGGTAAAGTAATCATTAACCCTTTCTTCAGTGAGAAGGAATCATAGGTAGAATCTCAGAAAGGTTTGGGCTGAAACAGAGATTTAAAAATCTTCTAGTCATGGGCAGGGACAACTTTCACTAGACCAGGTAGCTCAAAGCCCCATCCAACCTGACTTTGAACACTTCCAAATATGGAAGAACACGGTGATAGTGAAGATAAACCAATGAAGCGAAGCCATTTGGAATGAAAAACACCAAAATAATTCTATAGGCAAAGATCAGCAATCCTGGAGGTAAATAATGTACATGCCAGGATGTGCATGCAACAGGAATAAGAAATGAAAGTAAAAGGATTCAGTATAACCAGATGAACTGTTCAGCTTTTAACTTGTTTGTACTTTAGTAGTTAAGCTTTTTGAGAAGGGATCAGCCAAGACAGAGAAGCTGAAACTTCAGAACATAGCAATGCCATCTCTACCAAACCTCTACACTCGTGCATTAGTTACTTAAAAACGTATCATATCATCACATATGAATGCTGAATATTTTTCTTCTACAGATTTTTCTAGACAAACACATACTCTTTCTCATTGAGTTCTAACACAGAAGAGAAGCCAAATAAAAAACGTATCATATCATCACATATGAATGCTGAATATTTTTCTTCTACAGATTTTTCTAGACAAACACATACTCTTTCTCATTGAGTTCTAACACAGAAGAGAAGCCAAATATACATTTATAAATATGTAATACACACATGCACCCTGGTATATGCACAGTCTATTAAAATCAAAACATTTCCCATTCCTTCAGTATACTCCTTCTTGAGTTCTAACACAGAAGAGAAGCCAAATATACATTTATAAATATGTAATACACACATGCACCCTGGTATATGCACAGTCTATTAAAATCAAAACATTTCCCATTCCTTCAGACCCCAAACTTCTTAACAGCACATGAAGCAGAGAAACTGACCTGGGAAGGAGCAAAGCAATTGTTCCCCAATAATTTAAAAGCCATTAGACAATCCATGTGTTTACTAGCTTTGCATTCCCTCCTAGAAACAATCAGTTTCTATTGTGATCAAAAATATTGTAGTTTGGAGGTTTTTTTGGAATATCTGAATGTTTCACACTTCAACATCAAAGGCACATACTTTTCCTTCCGTTCACAACTGTTGACCATTCAGAACATTTAATTCCTAAACAAGTTGTGCGTTTGCTGCTGTTGAAAAATCAACACAAACCTGGCTAACACGCAGTGGGCTCAAAGCACCCAGTGGAGTATTAAAAGGAGCATAAATCCTTATGCTGCTACAAAGCCAAAACAGTGTCCAATGAGTGACCGCACTGAGATCTTCACTGCTAGAAATGTTGTTGTAACTTTCTGTCCACTCAGGCCTTCCCCCTCCTGCAGTCTGAAGGAAACTATAATTATTAGCTTCCTAAATGAGCAGGGTTATGCTAACTGCCTAGTGAGGGCAAGTATGCAGCACAGGTATAACCAGCGCAGAGCACGTTTGTGTTCATTTGTGCTCAGAAGCAGGCTGGATATTAGTTTTTACTTTCTAATAGAATTCAGATAACTGTAATCAGGTTGCATTTGTCCTGCTACTGAAAAGAGCAATCCAACCAACTCCCAGCCACACAATTCTGTTTCCCCCTTTCTGTTAACACCAGTAACTATGGAACTACAGTAAGTTACAATAAGGAAGCCAGTCTGGCTTCTGAATGCACACCCCACAGAAATTTATAAACAAGCATATACATTTTCTGTCGGATCAGTTCCTTGACCCACAGTGACAGCTAGCACTGCCAAGAACAAAAAGTTAAGAGCCTCATCTTAGATTTACCTTATTCTAAAACTAATGCCTTTTATGAAAAGCCTTGCAACTCTTGTGGCATTAATTCTGTGCCAGCATAGAAGTTTCAACTTTGGCCCATGTCAAATTCATATTTAGTTCAATAAACCAAATGTGACCAGTCCCAAGAAACCAAATTTTAAGACTGTACTCCACAATAATTCTTCATGATGTAACAAACTTGTAACAGGGTTGTTTGGGGGTTTTTTGGGGTTTTTTTTGGGGGGAGGGGGAGGGTGGGGGGTGCTTTTTGGTTGATTGGGTTGTTCTTGGGTGGGGAGTGTTTTTGGTTTGGGGGTTTTTTTAGTGGTTTGGTGTTTTTTTTTTTCTAAACAGCAGGTAGACTACCAAGTTTTCCATAACTCCAGACAGTTGCACCCCAGGCCCTCAATGTTGCAACAGATGCAGGCAAAAAAAGAGATGCTAAATAACTTAAGGAGCCAGACTGACTTCTTATTAACCATTAATATCAGTTTTTTCTGTCGGATCAGTTCCTTGACCCACAGTGACAGCTAGCACTGCCAAGAACAAAAAGTTAAGAGCCTCATCTTAGATTTACCTTATTCTAAAACTAATGCCTTTTATGAAAAGCCTTGCAACTCTTGTGGCATTAATTCTGTGCCAGCATAGAAGTTTCAACTTTGGCCCATGTCAAATTCATATTTAGTTCAATAAACCAAATGTGACCAGTCCCAAGAAACCAAATTTTAAGACTGTACTCCACAATAATTCTTCATGATGTAACAAACTTGTAACAGGGTTGTTTGGGGGTTTTTTGGGGTTTTTTTTGGGGGGAGGGGGAGGGTGGGGGGTGCTTTTTGGTTGATTGGGTTGTTCTTGGGTGGGGAGTGTTTTTGGTTTGGGGGTTTTTTTAGTGGTTTGGTGTTTTTTTTTTTCTAAACAGCAGGTAGACTACCAAGTTTTCCATAACTCCAGACAGTTGCACCCCAGGCCCTCAATGTTGCAACAGATGCAGGCAAAAAAAGAGATGCTAAATAACTTAAGGAGCCAGACTGACTTCTTATTAACCATTAATACCAGTTTACCTGTACGTGTGTCAGGGTGGATAGGCACAATTCTACACGCTATACTTCGCTATGAGTGCCAGACAGATCTAAATGTACCTTGGAAAAAAAAAATCATACTAATGCTGTAACTGATAATTAAGACTATTTACTTATTCATTACATTATCCAAAAAATTAAAGAAATGAAAGAGAAAAAAAGGATAGTTCTACAGTCAGACTTCAAAAGGCTTACATCATCTGCACAATCAACTTGCACTAAAGACAAACACTTTGTTCTATTATTGCCCCAAACTCTGACCTACAAATAGGTCTGCTATTTTTGTTCCTTGCATACTTCATTTCAAGGGATTCCATCAAGCAGGAAATACCAGTTAATAAATCAACTAACACAGCAGTGTAAAATAAGAATCTCTATATAAAACCACACAAACATCAGAAGGTTATATTTTTGTATGGGTTAAAATGGATCAGAACTATACCTTACGACATGTTGATTCTTGGCACACTCAACACAGGCATTCCTCAGACATCTGAAACACTCTGCTGTGAGCAGCAGGCAGGTGTCAAGATCTACCAGTTCACAGGAGTCCTTGCAGACTTGCTCAATTTCACTTGAGGCACTCATCAGGATTTCCAGGAGATTCCGAAATATGCTTTCTTCTGCCATTTCTCTGAAATAAATAAATTTCTAGTGAAAAAAAATGTGCCACTATCAAAAAGCATCCTATTATGGCAGTTACGCTTCTTATTGTAAACCCAAAGATGTTTCTGCATCAATCTGTAACTATTCCTTAGTATTCCAAGGTCTTTCCAGTAGAAAGAGCAAATACATGCACACAGTCATCCAACCAGCTTTTTCATAGAAGTGGCCGTGAGGAAGTTGTGTTGCCTTAGCATTCCTGCAGCCTGCCAACAGCTCTGTGGAATCCAAAAAACCAACCAAACAAAAATTCTCCCTCATGCATACAGCTAGCACGATTATACATGACACTGCATGTTTTTTTAAGAATCAGTAATTGAATTAATTAATGAATGTAGTTTAGATGCCTAGCACTAGATGTTTCAGAAGGAGGAGGTATCAAAAGCTCCGTTATAAAATAGCCTGCCACAAATTTCACCAGAGAGAGAGTCATGAAGAACACCCATGGCTGCACTAGCGTTATTTGAAAGTGTGTGAATCAAAGCAGAAGGAAAAAGCCAACTGTGTACTTCAGCAGAAAACTACACAACACAAAATACCATGTCACTTAAGAGTATCAAGACCTAGGAAAACAATGCTACAAAACCATAAGCACATAGACAAATACTATAGGAATGGATAAGAGAGCTGATACTGCTGCATCAAACTCCCCAGGATCCACGGGCACATCTGCAGATGCTCTGTCACACTGATACACACAACGTTTCCAAACTACAGCTACTTACATACTCTCTCTCCCCTGATTTTATGTACAGAAAGCAGATGAGGGCCACATATAACAAACATTGCTAACTCAGTTTTGATACTACATGCTGATGAAACAACGTCACACCAAAGGGTGCTTATGGCATTGCTACAGGAAAGCTCAATAAATTTGCTCATCTAATACTTCTGATCAGAGTCAAAAAAAGGAAAATCCAGATGCAGCTTCCTTGAACCCTAGAGAGACTTGTCGTGTACTCAAAATTAAACAGGAAAATTAGGATCTGAGACATAAGGTTGAGAAGTGCCTCCTAACAGAAGTGGGATGAAACGGAAAGTAACATTAAACAAAATATGTTCAGGCAGATAATTTTTCCTAAAAGAGAACTTAAAAATTTTCTGATCAAACATTAGTAGATGATACAGCATTAACCTGTGTTCTGCGGCTCCCTCAAATGTCTAAACATTTGCATAATTAGAAATTCTACCTACCCTTCTTCATCATAAGCGATCACACATCCATGAACTAAGCCATGTAAACAATACCATTAAATTACTACAACAACAGGTATCAGAGACCCAGGAAATGTGTATCTTATTCTACGACCTCACAGTGGATCAAGACCAGTGAAAATCGTGCCTGGCCTAGCAGAGCAAATGTGATGTACACAAGAAAGTGTCTGTCCTCATTGCAGATGTGGAAGTAGGTGTAGATTTTTATGTATCAGCAAGGAGACAGGCCTCCAAATCTCTCTCTTGCACACTGTGAAAGAAAATGAATGTGCTCAAGCCAGATGTTTTTGCCCATAACTCCTCTCTTCCTGCAATAGAAAAGAAAAACCTAACCAAACAAGCAAAAGTTATTCCTAACAAACAAGGAAAGAATGACATAAAGACTTTTTGGTAAAGCAGGATTCTCTTCAGAGAAAATTTAAATGCGACTCTTGTACTTAAGCATTTATACATCGTTGGAGTTTAAGTATGTGCTACAAAGAAATTTTAATTAAAATCATCTTTCTGCACCAAAAAAAAAAAATAAAAATCTCAAATCACTGAGAAGAGCAGGAATTATGCAGGAAGCGTTTAGTTAACATTAAGAAATCAGTCAAGAGTAACTTAAGGTAACTGTTCCACAGTAATGCTTTAAAAAAAAAAAATAAATATGCTTTTATCTTCCCAGTGGAACATCAAAGATTTACAAACAGATAAAAATAGCAGCTACAAGTATTTAAAATGCATTTTTGAGAAGGAAAGTATTTTCCTTCCATAACCTCTTCCCTCATCTTCCCGCATTAATTCATAAATTTAGCAAGAAACCTGTTTAGGAGCTTTTAGGTGAAAAAATACCTTCTATTGTAACTAGGCCTTGACATTCATTCAGAACTGCTCTGTGGATATTCCAAAAACTTCTGTTCCCTACGTTTTGTTGCTGAGGACAGGATCCTTACAATTTGCTGCTGCCACCTGTGCTTGATTTCAGCATCAAGTATTCTGCAGGAATATAAGAGGAAGCAGAAGCAAAGTATACAACAGCCCACCCCTCGTACAAGGAAGACATGCACGATTTCTCATTAAGTCAAAACAAAGAATTAGAATTCACGTATCCACACCAGAAGGAAGACTACTGTTACTCTTTGCAATACTTAAGTATTTGATTGTTAAAAACAGGAACTGTACAGGATAACTTTCTGTTGAACAGGGTTAAATATATTAATGTAACCCTGTTCAAAAGACTAGGGCTACAAAAATCATGAAACCAGACAGGAATTATGAAAACCCAGTAGTTTGCAATTCGATGTTTTAGGTACTTATGCCATTCCAGTCCTGTAGGCAAGGTACCTAAAAAGCCTTTAAAGTATTTATCTTCACAATATTCCTGGTAAAATAGTAATTTTCTTCCTTTTTTTGATTAATAGTGGAAACATAAAGAAATTGGGTCATCCGGTGAAAAGCACTGTAAGTCTCAAGTAAAGCACACAGCTGAATTCAAGTCTCACAAATTTCACACCATGGTCTTGTAGTTGGGGCATAATTTTCTTTACCTTATTTGGTTTTGAATTACAGACTACTGGAACTCACATTTAAATTATTTTGCTTCCATAAGCACTGAATAATCACGTAATAGCAAGAGAATTGTCACTGAATATCACAACTTTAAATACCATGCATCCACTGGGTTGTGTCTTCTGGTTCAACAGCACCACCAACAACATATACCACAATTGGCAAATTTAGCACCAAATTTGCTCTCAGATCCATTGTGTCATGCCCTGTAGGATGTTGGCTAACACTACAGCCTTGTCCTTCTGGAAGGGTAATTACAGTGTCTGTCTTTGAGCCCAACTGCACCCACAAAACTTGACAACTCCTCTGTCAGACACAATGGCACTGGTTTGGGGGAGAAAGGCAAGAAACAGGCAGAGAAAACTTCAGCATGTAAGCCCGAGATTTGCACAGGTCCTCCTCTCTTCCTAGGAAAATTGATATGAACACCAGAATAAGGTCTCCTGTACACACAAGGATCACAAGAGAATATTTGTAAGTACATCTTCCCCCCTCACTCCCCACCTCCAAGTTTTAAATGTGGGTTTAATTAACAATAATAGTACTGGGAATTTAAAAATAATAAAAAAAATCAAACAACCTAAGCTACAAATTTTGATTTGGTCTTTCCTAGGAGTCATCACCTTCAAACAGCTACTGCTAGGATGAGTGAACACGAGCTTCACGCCAACCTATGCAGCCTCCCACCAGCCTTCAAACAACTAGGACGAGTGAACACAAGCTTCACGCCAACCTATGCAGCCTCCCACCTGCCAGGAGAATGGAAACCCTTGCTGTAGGCCATCATGCAGCTGAACCTCTGCATGGCCAGCCTTCACCTGCAACCACCACCTTTGTCCCAAAGCCTTGCCCTCAGGCGGGCAGTGCCGTCCAACAGAGCCTCACATGGGCAAGTCTCATCCATTTCTAGCTGCCCTGCAGGGCTCACCATGGCCTTCTGCCCCACAGCAGCTACCCCCACGCCTACAACCCACCCCAGCATCCCTGTCTAGAAGGGCAAGCGTTGTCACCTGGAACTGGGAGAAAAGCAAAGCTTTCCTGCCTGCCCTGGGCCTGCCACAGGTGCAGGGACACGACTGGACTGCCACCTCCCCACGGCAGCTCAAAGGAAGGGAAGAGAGAAGGGGCAGGTCACCCGCACCGGCCCCGGGCTCCACACCAACAGCCCGTGACAGAGGCAGAGACTTCACAGCGGGAACCGGCGGCACCCTCTGAGAGCTCTGCGGAGCCCGCAGCCCCCCGAGCTGCAGACACCCAGAGGGGCAGGACTGCCCTCAGAACAGAAGCGAGCCCGCCCGGCCGGCACACGGGAGAGCGGACCACCCAGGCCCGCCGGTCCCGCCGCTTCCCGCGGCCGGAGCTCCCTCCCCCGGCCCACGTGTACGCGGTCGGCCCCTCCTCCCCGGTACCTGAGCTGCGCCTCCCGGAACAGGCTCGTCAGCCCCCGCACGCTTTCTAAGCGGGCCTCCGGCGCGACCGCCACGGCGCGACCCAGCCGCGCCGCCGCAGCGGGCAACGATCCCGTCGCCGCCATCGCCTGCCCTGGCGCGGCCCAGCTCCGCCCCGCGGAAATGGCGGCGTCCCGGCCGCGGCGGACGGGCGAGCGGTGCGCGCGGCGCGGCCACCCGTGGGGCCCGGCGCTAAAATGGCGGCCGCGACTGTGGGGGGGTGAGGGTGCGCCCTCGTTGTAGCCGCAAACCCTTTTATTTCTGCCCTCCGCTGTGAAAAACTAAGCGTGGGGACAGCTTTCAGTTCCACCTCCTTCTGCAGGCCCACGGCGCTGCCCCTTGGCTCTCCTGAGGGAGTGGGGAGAAGGCTGGACCCACGCCCCAGGCCTGGTGCTTCCCTTCGTCCCATCCGCTTTCAGAGATTGCTGCCTCTAAACGGTCCAAATAAATATTTCAGCGTGTTCTAAACACGTATGAAAAGTGAACATATGTACGTTGAGGGGAGAGGGAATAATCCTCTCATGGGGCTTTGGGCAACCTGGTCTGATGGGAGTTAGGTGTCCCTGGCCATGGCAGGGGGATTGGAACTGGATGATCTTTAAGGTCCCTTCCAACCCAAACCATTCTATAATTCTGTGGAAAAGACTAATTGTGGTCAAGTACTTTAGAAAGCCTTGTTAGACTGGAACTAAACTAAGTTTACCAAAGATGGTTGAAGGGACCTGAAAGCAATGCCTCCAACAGAAAGTATATGGCAGGAAAAGCCACTGGTGATTCACTTCTCACTATTTGTGTCTTCCCTCATGTTTCCCTCCATGTCCCTGGCACCCCAGGCCATAAAAGCAGTGCTTGGAACTGCGGGGATCTCACCCCCATCCCAGAGCTGGCCCTGACACACCTGGTGGCTCAAGGCAGAATCCCTCTTTGAGAAATCAACTTGTGTGTCTTGGGTTACGAGTGGGGCAGGCTTTTTATTATGTCAGCTGTCAAACTTCTTCGTACATTAGTAAGAGCCATTTCCAGGCCTCTTCCTCATAACTGCTGTGCATTACTTATGCACAAACAACCCATTCTTGACAGCTATGGCAAAAATAGCTTCAAATAACAAGTAGAAATTAAGTAAAAGATGCTGGGCAAGACCACTTGATGATCTTTAAAGTCCCTTCCAACTCTAACCATTCTATGATTCTGTAAGTTCTTCCTTTTAACAGTTCCTATTACTTTTAAGAATTGCCTGTTCATGAGTAAAGAGTTACTTGTTTCAACTGCAACGAAACTCAAGACTAAGAATAGTGGAGCATCAGAATTGTCCTGGCATTATCTCGGTATGTTGTGCCTGACAGTGCTGACTCCAGGGAAGATATGGCTCCAGCATGAAACAACTTTGTTTGGCACATTCATGGAGACCGCTGATTCAGTAGGTCTGGGCAACCAGCAGATCACAGCTTTAATGAAGGAAGCAGTAGAGTACATTGAAATCCAACAAGATAGTCACACGTGCTCTGTGAAAATTACCTGCAAATGTGTAATTATGTATTTGGTTTTATCATAACCTGTTTGGGAAGGGGTACAGTGTGCCCAGCAGTCTGATTTTGCTCAACCTTCATCTTTTATTTGCCATTTTGCCTGTCTCTTGCCAAACACAAATCTTGTAAGCAAGAATTTCTCCTTTCTTTTTAGGATTTTTTTCAATGGCATCTCATGTTTTAAGGTGACTTAACCAGCTTTTACTCCATTAAGTATACAGATTTTTCATGTAGTGTACTGAGGAGTCACATTACAAAATATTTCAGCTCAAATAGCTGAAAGTACTGACTAGACCATAGATGTCCAAGATATCTGTGGGAATGCATAAGTTCTCTAACTCAAACTAGTACATTATTAAGGCTTCAACTTAACCCCAGCTGACATAAAGGAAGACAAAAGTAACTTGTCCTTACCGTGGGGCAAGGTTAGATAGCATACAGCAGCTCCACATATAAATACTTTCTTTTTAATAACACTATGAAAGCAATGCAGAACAGAAAAGGTTGGGTTTTGGTTTTGGTTTTGTGTTTTTTTTTTTTCTGGCAATCTTAACAGAGTCACGATGTTGGTGATATCTTCTTCCAACAATTTCCATAGGCCAGCTTTACCCTGTTTAGACTTGCTGCCTGTTTCGTCCTCAATCAGCATTATTGATTATTAGTTGTGGATTCTCGTGAAAAAATAGTTTTCCCTAACTATATGATCTGTTTTGAGTTTCTGCCTTAAACATCCATGGTGGTTTTGGTTTTCATCATTTTAGTCTTTCCATGCTTTCATTCATTATCAACAGCATACTCAATACTTTGAGACAGGCTTATCATAAGGGAGTTTTGTAGGGTCTCAAGCATATCAGTTATCTCAACAACATACTCAATACTTTGAGATAGGCCTATCATAAGTTTTGTAGGGTCTCAAGCATATCAGTTATAGAATTTAGTCCCACCACAATCCATCTAGAGCCGACTACTTCATCTGAAAATAAAATGGTAGAGAACCTATTTTTAGAAGTTCTGCATCAAATTAAGAGCTAGACCAGTCTTTTGAGGCATTGGTGTTTGAAGCTGGACACACAGAAAGATCCATCACAGCTGAGACTCTGGAGGGAGACAGTTCCCCTGTTTCAGCAAATGCTGGCTCTGCAGGAGGCAAAGCAGGTCAAAGACTTTGAATCCCTCACATCTCAAATGTTGAGAGATAGCCCTCTTATTTTAATCAAAAGATGTATACTAGCCTTGCCTTTTTTTTTTTTTTTTTTATTGGAGGTAACTTCCACCAGAAGATAAAATTCTGGCTCTGGAAAAAGTTACTGTACACTAAAGAAGCAAATCCCACAGCATGTTATATTTCCGGCATAAATATTAGTTTTCTCTTATTTGGGGCCTGTATTATATTAAGTATGACTTGGGCCACAGAGCTTTGAAGCTGTAGACCAAAGCTTTTATTTTTGGTCTAGTATTTAATAGGTTCCAGTGAAATTGATTGATGCACTCAGGAAAATGCTTTTGATTAGCCTTTGTTGCTGAGCAGTGAGTCTCACAGCGGATCCACCGAGCCATGGAGCACGCTGTGCCCTCATGCCTCATGTTCTCAGTTTCCCACTTCTATCAGGCAAATTACAGTAATTAGCTGAGGACGAAGAGCACATCTGAGAGGAGATAGCACCATCATCTTAACCACCAGCGGTGGAACACGAAATAGCTTTTATGATTTTTGGAGGTATTCAAAAGCACTGAAGAATCCATATGAAATGGATACTGCACACTGTCTTAATCCCAAGAGTAGCTGTTGCAGTCCCAAGCCAACAACTCAAGGGGTTATTTGGCTTCAGATGAGATGTTACACACGTGTCCAAGGACCATAAAAGAGCGGTTGCATTTGATGTTGAGATGTACATATCACTCCTTTGTTATGTAATAGCAGAAATAAATTTTATTCTTCATGAGAAAGAAATCCTTTTGACTGGAAAGAAAGCCTGCAAGGCCCTGGAGGACATGTTCAACGTGCTTGCAATTTGTCATGGAAGCAAATGGTGTCTTCCAAAAAGGAAAAACAGCTGAAAAGCTGTCCACTGCACAGTTGTCAGGCTCAGAGTCACTGGACATACTCTCACCTCATTTGTTAGAGGCAGTCCAATTTCCAGAATGAATGAGGAATTTTGTAACTGTCATCTGCCCTTCACAAATTTCTATGCTACATCTGCATGGACTGGTTTTGTCAGGATTGGCATTATCATCATCATGTTGGGCAACTGCACGAGCATATGGAAGGACACAATCCTTGTCCTGTTCAGCTTGATCAGATCGATGCTGCTTAGGATATCTGTTACCCAAAGTCTCATTCTTTCATAACCGAGGAATTTCATGGTACATGATTTTCACCTCATTCACGTACCAGTTGATTTATATTATCACAGAATCACAGAATCTTCTAGGTTGGAAGGGACCTTAAAGATCATCTTGTCCAACCGTCAACCTAACTGACAAAAATAGACACCCACACAACAAACAAGGAGCATCACCATCACTAAACCAGACCTCCCAGCACTACATCAACCCGTCTTTTGAACACCTCCAGGGATGGTGCCTCAACCACCTCCCTGGGCAGCCCATTCCAATGCCTGATAACCCTAGCAATAAGGTCTCCCCTCAGCCTCCTCTTCTCCAGGCTGAACACCCCCAGCTCCCTCAGCCTCTCCTCATAAGACTTATTCTCCAGACCCCTCACCATCTTTGTCGCCCTTCTCTGGACCCGCTCCAGCACCTCAATGTCTTTTTTATGGTAGGGGGCCCAAAACTGGACACAGCCCTCGAGGTGGGGCCTCACCAGTGCCCAGTACAGGGGGACAATCACCTCTCGGGCCCTACTCGCCACACTGTTCCTGACACAGGCCAGGATGCTGGTGGCCTTCTTGGCCACCTGGGCACACTGCTGGCTCCTGTTCAGCCCACAGGCGACCAACATCCCCAGGTCCTTTTCTGCCAGGCAGCTCCAGCCACTCTGCCCCCAGCCTGGAGCGCTGCAGGGGGTTGGTGTGACCCAAGGGCAGGACTTGGCACTTGTAGAATTATGTAGAATTTAATCTTCGGTTTTGGTGTGGTGTGGCAGGAAATGCAGCTGAATTGCAAGAAGGCAGGTGCTAAGTTAAAGGAGGCTATGTGTACGCTAACTTACATAGTCCTGCAGTTTTCTGTGTGTAAGGGATACAGAGATTGTCTGGCACATCAGCAGAGCACACGTCAGCCCTGGCAGTGAGGGCTGCATCTACCCTGGCTCATCACCTCCGCATTTCTCCATCTTTCTGATTTTAAGCAGGAAACAACCAGGGAAGGGTCATTTTTTCTCTCTGCTTCTCACTGGCTTTGGCCTTGGCAACAGCTGCTTCCGAGGACAGAGGAAAAGCTTATGCTGTTTTACCACCTCCTCCTTTTCCCCATCCCAACCCTTATGTGCTGTGCACTGCTCTGTCTGCACCCCCTCCACACGTTTCCTGGCTGCCACCTCTCCTGTCCTCTGGCTGAAAATACTTCTTGGGCTGCTTGAACTTGGATGTGAGCTGGCCAGGCATCCTCTGGAGATGCCAACAAGTGCCTCTCTCCTCCTGTCTTCCTGCTTTCTTCCAGCTCTCTTCCCTGCCACGGAGACCTCTTTCCTCCCAGTCGTTTTGATGTAGTTGTAACAAGAAGCAATTCCCTCCTGCCAGGACACAAGCAAAGTAAAAAACCTTGGCCAGACTGAGGCCGCCCTCTGTTTAAAAATTTATTCTCACAGAGAATCTCCCTGTTATGGGGTTTGACAGAGGGTATGGGATTTAATTACCATCCTGTATGGGAGGAACCCAGTGGCAAAATCCATACTGACTTCTGTGTTGCAGAAGCAGCGTTGCGTACAGGGCTTGCCAGCTTAAAACCCCAGCATCTGATGGGCACAACAGGATCCCTGTTGTCTGCAGCTCATGGCATCCCACAGCTGCGTCACTGGATGCCCAGTTCAGTTTGTGTCTTTGCACCTGCTGAAATATGTAATACAGTGGCGTATCAGAGACGGAGAGACCTGTAAAGAGCACGGGGAGTTATTCTGTGTTATCATACAAGTATACACTCAATCAGCACTCAGATTGGGACATGGTGAGTGATGCTCTCATTTTTGTGAGACCTGGGGTAAGTATGGGTTGGGACGACTAAGGAGGTGAGCATGGCCAAAATAGAAAACGGATGCATAGAGGATGTGGTGGAATACAGTCTTCACTCTCCATTAGATGCTGTGTATGACATTTTTCTTCTTCCTGTACACTGAACTAGTGCAAACTTGGATACAACTAACCATTTAAAAAGTCACTGATTTTTTCCTCTTACTGTATATCAGTTGACAATCATATAGTTTAACACTGTGTCAGGGAAAAAAAAAATAAATCAGTTACTGCAGTTTAATGTCTGTAGGAAAGGACAGGGATGCTCCAGGCAATACACAAAGCAGGGAAGGGGACATCCCTCTCCACAGGGCAAGCTGCCATTGACACTGATCATGAAAAAAAGAAGAGAAGATGGATGTGGGGAAGGTGACGGTGAGCAGTGGGTTTACAGAAAGGCTTGCCCAGAAATGGGTCGTGCTGCGTAGAGACAGAACAGCTGAAATAAGTTGAGAACATTTTGTTTCAGGTTTTATGGGAAAGGCAGATTCTTGAGGAAGACTGTGAAGGTGAGAATGTGCAGTTACTAGTCTCCCCTTGTGGCCTTTTCAACTCTCCAGTGTTATTTTAAGTCCTAGACTCCCGTGTGAAAATGCTCCCATGAGCAGCGCTTAATTTGCAAGTCGTGCCACATAATACGGATTTCCCATACAAATGCAATCAGTTCTCAGCTCTCATGTGAAAGTCTTGGCTTGTCCTGTATTTTGATAACAGCAACAGCTTTTTTTCTGGACTTCAGCAGCCTGAAGAGCTGAGCATCCAAAAAGGGGATCTTAAGTACATATGCATAAATCACTGCTGTGCTCTACACTGAGCTCACCAGGCTCCTTGTGCGCACAAGCAGTGACTCTGTGTCATGGGCCAGAGAGTTTAAGCAGCCTCACTGCCTTTGCACATGCACATTAAACCTGACATGCTGGGTTTGCATGATCTTTGCAGGGCTGCACGTGGGAGACTTACCACTTCAAGGCTGCAGAAGCCACCAGTTTAGCATCAGGGCGCAAAATCCTCCAAAGTGCTGTGTACAGTCTGGAAAATTCTATCCCGATTCTGCTGCTTGGGGAGTTTCATTCATCTGCTGTGGCTGCAGTCTGGCCTGGCTCTTTCGGCTCTCTTATAAAGATACTATCGGAGTGGTGAGAATACTTCATAAAATTGCGTCTTCTTCCCTGAAAATAAAAATAAATATCCTTCCTAAGGAAGAGAAATAACCAAAAAGCTCCTCACCACCTGTCACTGTCAGGGAGTAAAAATGCATGCACTTAAATATGTTTGAGGAACTTGCAAGTGAAGTAGTCCTTCTGAGTAGATGTGTCAAGCCTGGCCTCTTATGAATGGATAAAGGCAGGGAAATGCCCCCGGGGAATCCTGCGCTACTCGGCGCTGCGCCCATTTATCAGCATTGGTGGACCTTGTCAACGCTGAGAAATTTGCTGGAGGGAAAAGATAGGGGCCAAAAGAGCAAAGAACAAGAAAAACCAATATAGTGACTCAGAGTAGCTCCTATTCGGGGTTACTCCTGGTGACTGGAAGTGAAGAATTGTAGCTGTGATCCTGACCGTGCTCCCTACTGTGAAATCGAGATTAAACCCCCCCAGCTCTGTCAACAGGCTGACATCTAGTGGAGGTAAAATAAGGGACTGCAGAACTCAGCCTAAAATCATCTCTCTGAATGACTATACCGAGTTCATATTATTCACTGCAGCTGTTCAGTTCATTTAATTTGTTAATTACATGCGTGAAAAAGAAAATAATTTCATGAGTGCATCTATGAATCTTTATCGTAAACTGAAATCGCAGGAGAGGGTAGGGAAATTTGCAGCATTTCATCTAGCCTACACAGAAATAAGCTCAGGATCTAATTAAATCGCATAAAAACAAGACTTAAAAGGTTTTCTGTACTTAAGAGACTGTGTCAGCAGATAAGCTTTATAAGATGAGGGCAACAGGACTGGGATTTGTGTCTTAGGTGTTAGAAATCAAATACCTACAAAATCTGGTTTCAGAGAATGTGAGAAAGTCAGTCACCTTACAAAGTACTTTTTTAGAAGATGCTGTTGGTAACTCAGAAGTTGCAACATACATTCTGCCTCTCTCTCTAAAGACAAAATATATCCAATTATATGAGGGAGCTGTTAGAATGACAGACACAGAACTGAGAAATAATGGGGTCAAGCTTCAATTCTCCAGAATCTTTTTATTTAGGCTTTTTTTTTTTCCTCCAATTTTTGCAACTACAAGAGGAGTTTAATACTAATGAGAAAAGAATAGTGAAAATTAGTGAGTATTAATTTTGATATAATGATATGAAACAGCTGAAGATCAAGTTACACATTTCAGGTGTTATTTTCCTAGAATTTTCCTACCCCACCTTTATATTCCTTTGAAAGAAACACGTAACCTAAACTTTGAAAAAAGAGAACAAATATTGCTATTAAAATAACATCTTCAGAAGTTGTGGGTATGAGGACATTTTATTGCCTTTTAATTTCAAAACTTAACACACCAAAGAAATATCTGATGAAACTGATGAAACTGTTATACCTGTGGACCTGAAAAAAAAGAAAATTGTATTTCTTCTAAACCAGTATGTAAAGGCTGTCCAAAAAAAGCTCTTCTAATTATGTATGTGAAGGGAAGTTTTGATCCATTCACGCTTTATATGTTTCTCCCACAACATCATGTCAGTAGACTAAAGTTAAGTGGTACATAGATCTATTTTTTTTGAAACTTCCTAACTTCCTTAAGCAGCCACAAATATAAATGAAATCTGATAGTTTCCTTCTGCTGATTATAAGATTCGGCTTCTGCTGAAGTCATTATTTGTATTTACATGAGAGGATTCTGATTTTCTGATTTAAAACCCCCGGGACTCTCTAATGACTGGGAGAGTAATGCTATGGAGCTATGAATTTCCCAGCTCATGTGGAGACAAAGGCAAATTTTGAAGGAGGAGGTTGCCCATCTGTTCACCTGTGCAGTGTCCTCCTTAAGCCCCAAACTCATATAAATAAAACCAGCCCACTCTCTCTGCTTCTGTCTGCCACACACTATCCCCTACATGGGTTTTATTAGCTTCTCCCCACATAATTTACAAGCCTCTGGGCGTGCCTGGTACCTCAATAACACCGCGTGCAGTTATTAAGTAATATAAATTAATAATTAAAATAAATATTAACTATTAGTGCCATGCAAACACAGACATGTTCAAGACACTGTCAGGGATAGGCGAGCCTGCTTTTTGATCTGAGCAAGTGCTGATATTCACCAAATACAAACACCGGTTTCACTGGAGGGGTAAATAAGGAGAAGACACAGTGGTTGAGTCAGAGGTGGAACCTCGGTTGGCAAGAACTGGCTCTGGGAATGTGTTAGTCTAAAGCCCCTCGTGGCTTCTCTCTTCTCTTTTCTCCTTGTCCATGATTTCTGTTACCTGGGACTCTGCAACTGTGCAAGACTCTGGGTCTTTCCATTAGCCTTGGGAAAACACCTTGTCTCCCTTTCTGGGTTGTCTGGTTCAGAGGCAGGAGGAGAAGGGGAATAAAGCAGAATATGGCATTCGTGTCTGCTAGGTTTTGGTTTTGTCTTTGGTTTTGTCATCCTGCACTGATGAAATATCCATCTTTGCCCGTGGGGTGACCTGGTATCGCAGGCTCATCGCACCCCTGGGGCTCTGCTCAGGGATAACAGGCATTGGGGTTCACGCTGTTGACGGCCCGGGTAGCTGCAGGATGGAAAGCAGGATGAGCTATTTCTTGAATAATGAATAATTAATGCAAGATAAGAGGCCTGAACTCGGTGGGCCACAATCTCTGCTCTGCTGCTTTTTCTGTTTTATGCCAACGTCATCAAAAGCCAGAGACGTTATCTTACACAACATCTCTTGAGTTGCTTTCCCACTGTTTTGTGCCAACGTCATCAAAAGCCAGAGACGTATCTTACACAACATCTCTTGAGTTGCTTTCCCAGCTAGAAGCTCCATCCAACTGCACCTGGTGGAACTTGCCAAAGTAACGTCCCCTTAACCTCCTGAAATGTGATTTATACCGGCGCACCCCTGACTTCTGAACACAGGCTGTAGTTTCCCAGCACCATCACACTCAGTTGGGCAAAAGAAGAGTCACTTGGTAAACCAACAGCAGGTAATAGAGTCAGTTTTTCCTGGAAGACAAAGGTTTCTAAGACCATCACGTTAGGCATGGTGTGTACCTTCATTCCTGAAGCAAGGAGTGCCTGTACCGAGGAATCTGTTATAAATCACATTTTTAGTGAGACTGGCAAAGCTGCATAACTCTGGCCTCGGGGAATCTGTCTAATTTGTCAGCTAAAATTCAGTCTCCTGATGGAAAACTAGTCCATTCATGCTTCGTGAAGGCTAATTACCCATGGAAGGAATCTGCTCAGGGAACTGTCAGCAGTGATGTGGTGTGGCACCAGCACCCGTCTCGGAGCTTCCCAGGGAAGGTTGGTGGAGTGACCCCTTCTCCTTGTGCCGTGCCTGAGCTGTGGAGCCACCTCCCCCATCTCTCCTCTCTACGTGCACGTCCCTCCACGGCATGGTCACCAGGATGTCCCCAGAGAGAAGCATCCCAATGTGGTGCTTTTGCAGGGAAACTCCTTCTTGCTCCAGTAGCAGGCTGTTCTCTGTGTCTGGAAGTAGCGGGAGTTTGCTGTAGTCAGGAGAGCCTAAAAGAGGCAAGATTTGCAAGAAAAAAGGGTGTTTTCTTAGACGTTAAGAAAGTTGCAGAAACCAGAGGAGTTCTTATGTACCCGTGTCCTTCAGCAGGTGTTTACAAACTGGCTGTCACTTACGTTTCAAGACAGAAGGGAGGCAGATAACATAGAGCAAACAGAAGCTTTCAAAAATAATCCTGAGAAGAAACACTACTAAAATTCTTAATAATTCAGTTTTGTGACCATTCACATACACTGTGAACTGGAAAAACTGCAGCATTGAGTAAACTGCCACAGATTTAATACTTCTCATATCAGAGAATAATTTTTTTTCCTCTACTGGACTAATGAAAGTAGTTACAAAGATTTTCTAGCAACAGATGATAGTTTAAATCCATTCCATAGTGTTAGGCATGCAGCGTATTCTTTTTCTTCTGGGAAATAATTCTGTGTTGTTGATCTTAAACTTTGATGAGCTAACTACCTCTAGCTCTATTTGTCCCATCTTAGTAGCATTTTTAAATGACTGTGTTTTAGCACCACTAAATAGCCCAAACTTTGAGTATGTCACTAGAATAGTGATTAAAACAGGAAAAGATGTTGGAACAATGGTTGGATCTTGGGATAAAAATGATCATTCACAATTACTAGCAAGCATTAGAAACTAGAGGTTTAGTACTTCTCAATGCCAAGTCATGATTCTGTAAGAAATATCTTCAATTGACTATTTAACTTACTGTAAGAATTATTCATCATGCAGTTATGAACAAGTCTCCTGGACTGAATTAATTGTATTAAACAAGGAAAATAGGGTATGAATAAGAAGATAATTGCTCGCAAAACAGTTATGTCCAGCCCCAACCTATCTATATCTACTTTTTCACTTGTTATTATGAAAAGAATTAATTAAAAAGTACTGTTCACTGCAATTAAAAAGTATAATGCACATGGACCAAGTAAGCCTTAATTCAGTAGGGTGCTGAAGCCAGTGGAAGTTTGCAAGAAACTGAGCAGTCTTGGGATGACTAGCATTAAAATAATGCCAGTGTTTAAGTTTCTTGATGTACCAAGGCCCCTCTGTTCTGTTTGACTCCATCAAGTTTGTGTTTTTTTTCTATTAGACGGCATCAATAAGCAGTCTCTTCTCAGAGTGCTGTGTAGAAAAGGGAGCATAATTGTCTGAAAAGAGGCCTATTAAGTGTTTGCTTTTAAATCAAAGAACACTTTTGAAATATTAAATAAAGAGGGACTACAATATATAAGTCACTCCAACCCATCTTAAAAATACTGATGCACATTAATGATTTACTTTGGGCTTATACATCTATTTGCTTTCGTATTCAAAACACTGCATCGTTACCTTGGTAACCTCAATATCTCACAGAATTTAGCTTATTCTCCATCTAAAGTACACCCTCTTAAGGAAATTCATACAGGTTCTCATGAGAGCACTTTTCCCTTTTCTCCCCATTGTTTGTAAAGGAAGACATAATGGTTTGGTTTTGTCATGAATGGGCATTTTTGTATTTTCTTCCTCCCCTCTCCCATCCCATTAATGAAAGCTGAGATTTAAACCCGATGGCACATTCAGCTGGTGTTCACTGTTTTAACAACGGCCCCGGTCTTAAATGAGTTGGGCGTCTTTACTCCCATATTGATGTGTTGCAAAGAGCCTTTCTAAGAAATCCCTCTTTGTGTTTTAGAGGATATCTTTGTTCTCAACAAACTGGCTCTTCTTATATCCCTTTAAAGAAGGGGAATGCAGCTCTGTTCTGTTACGCAGGCTCTGTTCTGTTACCCCATTTTACTGGGGTGTCACTAATTGGGACATATTTCAGCTCTTCCTACCATTCAGGGCCCTTTCAGCCCTTGGTACGATGGCAAACATCACGAAGAGGTTGCCAATGAGCCTCTCAGTCCCACTTCTGCCCTGTGACATGCCCTAGCAGGTAAACAAGGATGTGGGGGAGAGCAGTAAAAACCCTCTGGGAGACTGTACCTCTCAGAAGCCAAAGATGACTTAAATCACCTTGAAATTGTCTGGCCTCCCTCCTGCACTGGTGGTGGTTGCCAATGACCCAGCTCAGGGACTTAAGCCAGGAGAACATGATGGCTGCAGACTGATGTTGGAACTGACAGCTCTGGGAAAGGGGCAGCCCCGCTTTGCTCGAGGTGTCTGTTCCTACCCTTGCACCGTTGTTTGAGGTCTAGCAGTCACCCAGCAGAAGAATGAGCTGATTCAGAGGGCTGATCCAGCAGGAAAGCTGGAAGCCAACTACAGGACTCTCTGCCCTCCTTCCTCTTGCCCACTCTTGGTTGCCAGTGTCCCACACCTCCTCATCTCCCATGCAGCCGTGCTGCTGCGAGTGTTTCTGCAGCCACACATCCATCTGGGTTGGTCACCTGGTTGGCTTGGTTTTGCCACCTTCTTTCCATAGAGATCAGTTGACCACTTTTGCCACCTTCTTTCCATAGAGATCAGTTCCTGACACTGGTCCACCATGTGGTGGCTCAACACTCACCTTAACACAAGGGAGAAGGTGGGACCCTGCAGGAATGAAGGGCAGGGACCAGGAGAGGGCAGAACATAGAATCATAGAATTGTAGAATGGTTATTAGGGTTGGAAGGGACCTCAAAGATCATCCAGTTCCAACCCCCTGCCCTGGGCAGGGACACCTCCCACCAGACCAGGTTGCTCAAGGCCCCATCCAGCCTGGCCTTGAACACTTCCAGGGATGGGGCATCCACAACTTCCCTGGGCAACCTGTTCCAGTGTCTCACCATCATGATTAACTGGCATTGCCACCCTTCCTGCAAAGCATGACGGGGCTGATGATTTTGGGGAAGCAGGTCAGAGCCGGAAAGCACGATAAACTCTGCAGTCCATCCTAGGCAGATGGCCACCCATACTGGTATGACATGGTCTGGAGTTACAGCAGATCTAGCCCAAACTAGACCCTGAGCAAGCACAACCCTTCCTGCAAAGCATGACGGGGCTGATGATTTTGGGGAAGCAGGTCAGAGCCGGAAAGCACGATAAACTCTGCAGTCCATCCTAGGCAGATGGCCACCCATACTGGTATGACATGGTCTGGAGTTACAGCAGATCTAGCCCAAACTAGACCCTGAGCAAGCACAAGCAGCTCCTGGACTGGAAAATGCCACCTGCATCCCTTCTGTCCTCTCCTGGCACAGGCCAGCGTGGGGCTGCCCACACCTGTCTGAGCATGGGGCAGAAAGATGCCAGTCAAGGGAAAACTGTGGAAAATAAGGTCCAGGGGAAAAAGGTTCCCAAGAAGGGGTGGATGAACAAAACCCTACAGCATCCCCTGAGCAGGTATAGCTCAGGCATAGCCACGTGCTGGCCCACAGCACTCCGCGAGTGCCCGAAACAGCAAGAAGACTTGTTGAGCACTGTGGTTTACATGACAAATCAATGTTTGTTCCAGATGTTGATTTTTTTAATGAAGAAGATTTATTCAGAATGATGTGGGAGAAATGAAAGAAGTAAACGCAAGCTTAAAGCTTCAGAAAAGTTTAAAAGCTTGTTACTCAATATTATTTGCTTGCTGCGTAACATCATCACTCATTGACCTGTGGCAAATAAAAGAGTTGAGCTGACAGCAACTTCCAACGTACTTCCTCAAGCCAAAGTTCTCAAAAATACCTTCTTTTTAAAGTTGTATTTCAATCTCTGTCCAATAATCTCTCTCAAGAGCACCATCCTGTTTGTCTTTTGTATTTAAGAATCTTGCTAAGCGGACTTCACCGTAAGGTAGATTATTTTGTTTAACAAGAGTAAAGGGAACAAATTCCAAAAGAAGCAAAGCCAACCTGCTTGTATAAAGGCAGAAAAACTCTTGCCTTGATTTTTTTTTTTTTCCTTGGATTTATAAAAATGTCTCGTTAATCACTGCAGGGGTTCTGAGGGAAAAAGTGTCTGAGATCCCTACGCAACCATGTAACCTGGACACACATGAAGCGGAAAAGAAAAGATTGACTGATTTAATGATTAAACAAAAAGAGGATGTGTAAATGACTGAGGAATGTGTCAGGGAAACATATTAACTCCACTTTCTCAATGTGTCTGCCTTTATATTCTTAATAATTCACTTAAAAGAGATGCTCAGGTGGACTATCTCAGTTAGCTCTCACTACCATTAAATGTTTAGAGACTTTAGCTATTTCAATCTCAAAAAACTCAATCAGACTATTTCCACCTTTTGACAGCTTATAAATCTATCTGTTTCAAAGCTGATCAAAGCTTTCCAGGTTTTGGATGTTGTTATCCTCTTAAAATGTTGAATTTGGATGAAATAAAGTGTGGGGTTTTTTTTTTATTTTTCATTAAAAGCTTTGCAGTGTTTGAATCATAGAATCATTGAATGGTTTGGGTTGGAAGGGACCTCAAAGATCATCGAGTTCCAACCGCCCTGCCCTGGGCAGGGACACCTCCCACCAGAGCAGGTTGCTGAAGGCCACATCCAGCCTGGCCTTGAACCCTTGAACCCCTCCAGGGATGGGGCAATGGGGGTTTTTTATTATTTTTCATTAAAAGCTTTGCAGTGTTTGAATCATAGAATCATTGAATGGTTTGGGTTGGAAGGGACCTCAAAGATCCTCTAGTTCCAACCCCCTGCCCTGGGCAGGGACACCTCCCACCAGAGCAGGTTGCTGAAGGCCACATCCAGCCTGGCCTTGAACCCTTGAACCCCTCCAGGGATGGGGCAAACAACAAACAAACAAAGACGTGTTCTGTAGCAAGGTTAATCTGAAACGGTGTGATAGAGTGGTTTGGCGCCTGAAGCAACTAATGAGCTGCAGAAGGCTTTGACTTGATGGTCAGCAGTTCAGATCTCACCCAAGCTGGTAGCAGCCAGGCTCCCCAGACAGAGACTCTCCTGTTCTTGGGTGTCTTTCACAGGGTATTGTGGCTTTCTCACCGTGACCCCAACATCCAATACAAATAACACCTCCCTGCCTGGTAGCTTGCCTGAGACAGACTGGTCCTGCACCAACACAGCCCATAATTGACAGGGACATCCAGGGACACCTTATAGCAGCCTTTCCATATCTGAAGGGAGCCTATAGGAGAGCCAGAGAGGGACTCTTTATAGTCAGAAGTGTAGTGAAAGGACAAGGGGTAATGATTTTAAACTGGAAGAGGCAAGATTTAGATGAGATACCAGAAGGAAATTCTTTGCTGTGAGGGTGGTGAGGCACTGGAACAGGTTGCCCAGAGAAGCTGTGGCTGCCCCATCCCTGGAGGGGTTCAAGGCCAGGCTGGATGGGGCTTGGAGCAACCTGGTCTGGTGGGAGGTGTCCCTGCCCAGGGCAGGGGGGTTGGAACTAGAGGATCTTTGAGGTCCCTTCCAACCCAAACCATTCTATGATTCTATGATTCTAAGTGGTGTCAAGGTGTACCTGTCAAGAGTTGGTGGGATCATAGAATCATAGAATCATAGAATTGCCCAGGCTGGAAGGGACCTCCAAAGGCCATCTAGTCCGACCCCCCCGCAGTCAGCAGGGACACCCCCAACTAGACCAGGTTGCCCAGGGCCTCGTCGAGCCTCACCTTGAATATCTCCAGGGATGGGGCCTCAACCACCTCCCTGGGCACCCTGTTCCAGTGCTCCCCCACCCTCACAGTGAAGAACCCTCTCCTAATCTCCAGTCTAAATCTGTTCCCCTCCAGCTTGAAGCCATTGCCCCTCGTCCTGTCACTGCAGGCCTTTCTAAACAGGCTCTCCCCAGCCTTCCTGTAGGCTCCCTTCAGGTACTGGAAGGCTGCTATTAGGTCTCCCCGGAGCCTCCTCTTCTCCAGGCTGAACAACCCCAGCTCCCTCAGCCTGTCCTCGTAGCAGAGGTGCTCCATCCCCCTGATCATCCTTGTGGCCCTCCTCTGGACCCTCTCCATCAGGTCCATGTCCTTCTTATATTGAGGGATGTAAGAGGGGAAGCTGTGGCAGCAAGTTAGAAGGGAGAAGCTTGAAGTGCGCTTTCCTCCTTGCCTTACCGGTTTGGAAATGGAGGGGTGGGGGAGAAGGTAGTTTCTGTTTGTGGTGCACGTTTTCCTAGCCCAGCTTAGCTGGAGTACGCATGCTTGGGGTTCATCCTCACAAATGCCATGTCAAAGCCCTGGGCCAATACAAACACCAAGTCTGTCTTCAATATATATAGTGAAAAAAATCATTCCAGCGCACTCCAAACTAGAGTGTGTTTGCAGAGAGAGGGAGTGGGAGACGTGGGAGGGAGAAAACGAGGAGGGCTCTGGTATAGCTGTAGCTGAGTTATGCTGGTCTCTGCCCTTAGTAGGTTATGCTGAGGAAAGCACAGCTATTTTTCCTAGCTGGCATGCTTTAGAGTTGATTTTAATTTAAAAAAAAAACCCCACATACATATTCAAACGCAGCAGGTCAAAGATCTTGAAGGAATGTATCTTAATTCTGTAGGACAGGAGTTTTGACAGGACTGTGTTGGAATTAAGGTACCAGCAGGGCCCTCAGTTTCAGGGAGATAGAGGTGCTTTATGCCAGATGCCAGTGTGAAACATCCAGTGTTCATTCCTGTTAAAGACAGGTTAACAAATATCACAATATTTGTTGATTTTTTCTATAAAATATTCCCACGTTATAAAAGTCTGCAAAACCACCTCTCCCAAACCCAGGTGTTGGTAAAAATGTGCAAACCTCACATTTAAATAGGCTGAGATCTTGAATGTTTTCTAGCTTTCTTGCTCGTGGAGAACCAGTCATCCATGAAGCAGAAATGGCATGAATAGAATAAAATAAAACAAGAACTTTGCAAGGAAGGCAGCAACTGAAATGGATCCCGACGAGTGTTTGATCACAGCTGAAGATAGGGGGAAAAGAGGAAAGTTAACTTTGTTTGCAGGTGGTCAGTCACTAAAAATTAAATTGAAAACAAAAGAGACCATATAAATTAATAAATTATGCATGGCAATTAGTTTGCCAAGCATAAATCCATGCAGTTTTCACTGGGAATAAAGATCCCAGTCTGGTTTCCTGGCCCGGTTCCAGATAAGGTAATTATGTTGTGCCTACTTAAATTTCCCCTTCAGTTCAGCATGATATATGTGTCTTCCTCTCCGAAAACTGTTGTCTAACAAATCTAAAGCCTGCCACTTTCCTTTCGATGGTGGATAGCTTGGGGTTTTGCAACCGTACTCTTTTTACCTCTACCCCAGTAGGTTTCATGTTTCTTAGCCTGATAGCATTAAAAAATAGATCTCAAGCCATGGCGTTGCTAACTCCTAACATTTCTGAGATTTTCATACAATTAAATATTTTAATGCCCTTGAGTGAAAAGTTTCAGCCATGCCACAAACACACAATTTAGACCAGAAAGGGCACTGACTTTACCCAGCCTCCAAAAGCTGCTGTGTGTTTTTATCATGAGTTAGGATCCAATTTTCAGTCAGGCTACCCTCAGCAGATACAAACCTTGCATCTTAATGCTTCCCTGTGGGCTGGGGATTATTCACACGTGACTTCAAGTTTTGGAGCAAGCTTAAAAACATTTCAAAAGCAGCGGAAGGCTGTTCCTGCAGCTCCACCTTTTGGGAGCTGGGGATCAACCAGATTGCTTAAATCAGTTATTA
This sequence comes from Calidris pugnax, assembly GCF_001431845.1. Lineage (NCBI taxonomy): Eukaryota > Metazoa > Chordata > Aves > Charadriiformes > Scolopacidae > Calidris > Calidris pugnax. The sequence continues at coordinate 760,280 of NW_015090809.1, forward strand.
TATAGAAAAGGGCTTAACCTTGTTGTATTTGTGGGTTATTTCGTACTAGAAAAGGGCTTAACCTTGTTGTATTTGTGGCTGACATTAATCTCTAAAATAGAAAGAATAAAGCACCTTGGAGGTTTTAAAGATGTGTTGATTCCTCACACAAAGCCCTAAAATGCATTAGGCTGGAGGTATTTTTATTCTGAGTAGCTTCTGAAGGCTGCTCAGTATCATCAAGGACCCCGGTACATATACTTCATCGTCATCAAAATGTTTTCATTTGGCCTTTGTGCTTGAGATTCACTTGAAATCATTGTGCCAGATTGAGATGTGGTGCGAGTAGGCCATGTCAAATATAACAGGTCCACATCAAATTCAGTCCTATTCTTGCACGTTTTGAGTTGGGTTTGGTTTCTAATCCTCCACTTGCACACTCACAAACGATCACAACCTGGAGACTTCATGCAGTGAGGTGCAGTGTATCTGTAGCACTGTAATTTCTGTTCTCCTGTGGGAGGTCAAATTATCTGGTACCCTTTAAAGAGGGCCCAGCACACGCAGGAGGAGGAGTTGATACTCTGTATTGATGGGCTGAAGACACTTGAAACCTGCAGAAAGCAACTTGGATCCCAGGAACTTCCAAAATGCGCGGATCTCGACTAGAGAACAAGTCTACCTCTGCTCTACAAGCCTATCCCCCTCCTGCCAAAGGGACTGATCTGGATCCCACTGGAAGTTATGGCATAGACTGCTTCCACTGGGACTTGAATCAAGTCTGCTGTGAGTTTTAAGATTAAAAGATACTGTGGCAGCCAAGAGTGACCTTCAAGAGAAGAGAATCCCCTCAGAATAAATATCCTGAATTGCTGGTTCCAGAAAGTGAAGGGATGAGTGAAAAAAATTAATAACTCGCAGATCAACAGCATAAAATCCTTTTTACCTCTTTTCACTAGTCTGCTGTGAATTAAATTGCTTTGATGAATATCATGCGTGTATTTGCCTTTCATCACTTTTCATGTCCTAAGCCTTGCCCCCAGACTCAGAATCTCTGTTTCAGACTGCTCCATATTATATGTGCACAGGAGCAATTTAGCGTATATAATGATAGGCATGATTGTTAAATTGGTTCCCAGTGTCTTTCAGGCTGCGTCCCTGCAGAATTGCAATTAAACACTTGACAAACCACAAGGCTCTGCTAATCATGCTTTGAAAAATCTCTGATGGCAAGGATGGCAGTCTGCCTTCCTCCTCCACTCAAAGACCAAGAGACCCGGCGTTACTAAGGCTCTTCTTAAAAATAGTCTTTTTCCCCTTTGGCTCAGTGGTTCATGTTTCAGCTGTAACATTCTGCCAGAGTTTGCTATTGCCATGTAACAATCTCCTCTTTGTTTAGCCCTGCTACCTCATTTCTCTCTATTAGTCTTTAATCCCTGTCAGGGTTTCACCTTTGCAACAATGAGGTCACAGCTCACGTTGATTGGGAAAGGAAATCCTGATGATTGTTGCCGACAGAAAGCTGATAATGCTGGTTTGGGCAGCAATAAATTCTCAGTCTCTAAATGAAGACTAATCTTTGAGCCAGAAATCACCTCTTTCAGGAGTTTTTTGGGCCTCATTCACAAATATTTTCCCATGCTCAAGCTGCTTGACCTTTGGAGCACTCAATGCACCTATGTTATTGTGCAGAACTGTTTTTCAGGGATCAAAATAAGCAGCCATCTATCAGTGAGAGGCAGGTGAAATTATGAAATAAATCAATGATGTTATCCTCATCGGGAATGCAGCACTCGGAGCCCTCTGTAGCCCCTGCAAGTCTAAGTGCAAAACTGGTATCTGCTGCTGAGCAGTTCTGTCCTGTCAGCATTTTTATTCCTCCAAATAGCTGTTGTTGCCTGGACCAGCTTGGTTTTGATTTTTATTTTTTCAGGACAAAACTACATCATGGGGAGAGATAAAAAGAGGTGAGCAGGACTGTTGTTGCCTGGACCAGCCTGGTTTTGATTTTTATTTTTTCATGGGGAGAGATAAAAAGAGGTGAGCAGGAGGGGTTTGTGCTCCTAAATTCATCTTGCTGACCCAATGAGCGATTCAATATTGTTCTTAAATAACCCTGAGCAATGCAGATGCTGCTTTTACACCACCATAAATGCTGTCTTTGGTGTGGTTCACCACTTTAAATCAAGTATGGCCATTCAACGGGCCATTCTCTGCTGCAGTATCCATTATATGTATAAACTCCTTGCACCTCCTGCAACGACACAGCAACAGGAAAGTTCATCAATGGTTGAATAAGAACAACTGTATTGGAAATCCAAAAATTCAAGTAATTGACAACACTATGAAAATTTAACTTCTGCACATTATGTTGTCTTTTTGTTCCTGCTGCAGTTCCCCAAAACAGATGCACACTTCAGCACACTACAATCTAACCTACTCTTAGGGTCTTATCTACCTACCAGAGCTTCAGTGTTCCCAAATACAGCTTTTTTTTGTGCATTAATTCACTCCTGGACAGCAGTATCCAGGCTCAACACTCCAAGAAATGAGAAGCTGGTGGTTGAAAGTTTCAGCTCCCTCTCTGCCAGTCCAGCCTGGCTAGTGTTTCTGTCTCCGCAGCAGGCTCTACTCACTCCTTTGATCAAAATAACCCTGGACTTTGGCTTCAATGCAGATTTGAACTTTACAAATTGGGTCTCCCCCAACTAACAAAGTGGGTATTTTACTCCCTTTCCTGCTAGCGTTAACAAAACTCCCTGCTCCCGTGCACAGCTGGTAGCATTTTAGTCAGGCAATCCCTATGTAATCTATTATAATTTTTTTCTTCCTTCCACAGCGTGTCGGTCTTCCCAATGGTGAAAATCCACTATTGCCTGGCCTTAATGCTCTCTGAAGATGGGCTCCAGCCAAAGCTCCGGAGGGCAGCAATTCAGGTGCCTGAAGGCAGATGTGCAGGGCCATAATAGATGGTTGAGTCTAGCCCAGATACCCTCAACAGGCTGGCAGATGTGATGAAGGAGCCTGTGGAAGATACACACCTTTCCAGAGGGGCAGGCAGAGCCCAGGCAGGCCGTGATACAGCCTTGAAAAAGATCTCAGCTAATTTCAGAGACCTGAATCATTCCTGCAGCCTGTCCAGGAAACATCATACCATCAGAGGGGGAGATTGCTTCTGTGCTCATCAGGTGAATGGATAAGTAAGTTTGCCCCATACATTATCAAGGGTCAAAAATGGATCATTACACGATGGTATAGAAACCAGCACTTCAGTGTTTATACTGACATTCCCACCTTTGCAAGGACAAACATCAGTATGTTTTTATTATAATCCTTATGCCTACAGGTAACTACTTTAGGTATCTCATACATGTCTGCATCTGTCTGCATGTATCAGATTTTCCAATCCTTTTGTCAACTAAATCTATTGGCCTGTGGGTTAAACTCTTCAGAGGAGAAAGGGAAGCTTTGTTCCTTGAATTGTTTTGACTTCAGGATTCTTTCCCATCTTGGTTTAATGAAAACTCTAACATTAGCTACGCTGTGTGCAAGAGAATTTCTCCTTAGAGGAATTTGGCTGGACCAAGACTCTTAAACCTTTCTCACATCCCCAGCCAAGAAACCCTCTTCAGGCATCTGCAATCCCACTTTCTGTCAGGGACAGCTCAGGAGCTCGATGGCAGCGACAAACACAAGGGCTGCAGGTCAGACCAAATATCTAGTTCTCTGTCTCAGATCACAGAGGATAAGCAGATACCTGGGAAATGCTGAGGTAACCTCAGCCCATGGTCCAGGGAAGCACCCTTCTTGGAAAGCAGAGGCTGAGGAGCAAGCACACGTGAAGGGGAGACCCAAACATCTCCTTGGGGCTGAGGGAGCAGTAAGGAAGCAGAAAGGGTAAAAGCAGGAAAGCAGCTGCAATACAGAGAGCACCAGCAGAGGTGGTGGCCTCCTTAACTTGGTTTCTGTTACCTGCCTTGGCTGAATAAGAGTGAATTTCCTTAATTGCAAGAACATTATGTCTGCAAGGCGTTGGGCTGGATAGCCTGGCTCTTATTTCTGTCCTTTATTTGTATGCCCCGGGATGTTGGCGAGACAAAATATTGCATAAATGCATGGGTAAAAAATGGGAGATGCGTGTGGAGATATGCTAATTGTTGATGGATAAAGTCCCAATAGATGGCACTTATTTCTCCTAGACCAGATCAAGCTTCCTTCCATGCATTGCAAGCAGCTTTTTGCATGTATCCCTTTACAAGCAGCACTTAACAATAAACACACTATCTGCTTTTCCTACAGCTCTGTTGCTAAAAAGAACGTGTATTATGGTTTTAAAGTCACTTTTTTTTTTTTTGACATCTTACCTTTTTCATATCAGTGTAACATGAAAGCTGAATTAAAAACGAAGTAATCCTGATATTGCTGCAACATACCTAACTCATCCAAACTGGCATTCAGAATGTTATCACAAGGGAAAAATAAGCACATCAGGACATGGAAAGCCCTTTAGGGAAGAAAAAAATGGGATGTCAACTACAGTGCTATTATTCTGAAAATGCCATTTTAATCTAGTTACACAACTAGAACTCACTAACTGAAGTCACCACAAAGCTTTCTCCAGCTCTGCACTGAATTTATTATTCCCATTTCAAAACATAATTGCTTAAGGTAAAGTAACCACACTATTATTGTCACAGCTTTGTGCCTCTGCAGCTAGATAGGATACCTTTAGTCTTTCTCGAGCAATATAGCTGAAGGCAGACTCTTGCAGAAGAGGAACTTCAGTGCCACAATTACATGACAACCTTTGGGACTGAGAATTGCCTCGGGTTTGGGAAATTTCATATAAATAGGTGGTCTTTCATGAAAAACAAGGTTAATTTCATCAGTACTTTAAGCCCATTGGCTGCAGGCATTATTCCTTCAAACCCCATTTTCCATTCTAAGGTTTCTTCTTATCTTTTTATCATCTCTTTTTGTTCAAAGGTTGTGTAACAGTTAGGAGCAGGTTCCCTGCAGAATACTTGGCCTATCCTAGAGGCATCCTGTAATGAGTCTCATCTTGGGCCTGAGAAGAGAAGGGCCTGGCCCAACTGACAAACTGGGTTTTCCAGGGAACCTCGTGAAGTTTTAGCATCTAGCATATCCCGTAGCAAGGAACCCCACAGCTTAATTACCCATTGTGTGAAGAATCCCCTCCTCCTTGTTCATTTTCTGTGTAACTTCTGCTAATTTTGCACCTACTAAACACCATCCAATCTTTGCTTGCCTATTACAGAATCACAGAATCACAGAATCTTCTAGGTTAGAAGGGACCTTAAAGATCATCTTGTCCAACCATCAACCTGACTGACAAAAATAGACACCCACACAACAAACAAGGAGCATCATCACTAAACCAGACCTCCCAGCACTACATCAACCTGTCTTTTGAACACCTCCAGGGATGGTGCCTCAACCACCTCCCTGGGAGGTGTCAAGTTAATGCTGAAATAAAACATACTATCACATCTACTGTCATTTTCATAGTAGCTAAACAAGTCACACATAAATGAATGTAGCATAGCAATATTCCTGATACAGCAGGAGTGAAAGGATTATCTGCGTTTCAGTTTGCACCTTAGTGCACTTCTGAAGGTGATCTCCTGGTGGTACCCCACCTTCTGTACTTTGGTTTATACTGCGGAGAGGTCAGAGAGCAACAGCTGGATTCACACTGGATGAAATGAATTCAAGATGCACATCAAGAGGGCTCCTAGTGTGCTCCAGCCTTAGGGATATTCAGTACTAAGGATCAGACTAGACATTTTTTTGGAAAAAAACAACTTTGTAGGGTTTGTGTGTGTGTGTGTGGTGAGCATCAGCTCCTGACCTTCAACCATTTCAGTGTCCAGATCTGATCCTTTTCTGCTTCACTGCTTGCTAGTGTAGACAAAGCCTATTTGCTCAAGGCCATAGAGAACATCAAGGGCAGAAAAGATAAAGCTCAGCTGTCCCGAGCTGCTTCTGACCTCTTCAAGATAGTTAACACAATTAAGTGTGCAGTTATTAATTGCCGCTTCTAAACATCTCAGGCCTGTATATACTATATACTTATAGCCTCGTATCAGGGTGCACATCTGATCTGTCACCAGCTGCAGTCAGACAAGATGTGCCCCCATCACATGGGCCTGTCCCTCTCTGCTCGCTTTCTTTCCCACTGAAAAGTGCTTTTATTTCCATCAGTGAGCTCCACAGTGACCTGGGACAATTCCACCCACCGCCTTCTGACAAACCAGCTCAAGTCACGGATGATGATATAACTTGACTAATAACAGGTCAGCAGTGCAAATACCACGAGGCCAGAAATAATATAGCGTGGCGATGACAGTCTGTTGGTGCTGAAAGGATAAGTGGGCAGTATTACTTTTCAAATGAGATTTATTGACCGTGAGCTGAAGGTGAAGAGACTGCAAACCATTGCATCAGTAGACTTTCTTCCACTGCTTAACAAGTGATCGTATGCTCTGCTGTGTAGGTGGCTTACAGTTAGTGGTATCTTACAGAGTATCAGCAATGCTATTCCTCAGTCCCAGTTGAAGAGCCAACATCATTGTCAATTTGCTTCAAGTTTCACATACATAATCTCTAGTTTAAATTTAAGGGTGGGCAGCAGGAAAGTGCCACTTGACTTTCTAGCAAGTCCAATATATTCATTCCACGTTATTCATGTTCTAGTCAGGAAAGAATGGTATTTTTAAAAAAAATGCCTTAGCACATACTTTCTTATTTGTTTTACAGCCAAATATTGAGAAGATTAAGGATTAAAATTAAAGATTAAAAAAAGCATTGACATACCTAAATATCACATACAGTTAATCTGTCTTGACTCTTATGACAATCTCACTAGGCATCTGGAGATCTTCAGAAATCTGGCCATGTGGAAAATGGTTTTGGATCCACAAAGCCTATAAAATATTTGTTGGGGCTTTCCCCCCCCCTACCAAGAGTTTCCATTTTGGTAAATAAAAAACGGGATTGATGTGTTATAGAGGGTCTAATGCATTTAGGTAGAAGAGTCGAACAAAAAGAAAACAGAGGTTGGGGAGAGAGAGATAGAGAAAGAGGTCCAGTCATTAATGAAATTCTCTAGTCAAAACTAATGGCAATTGACTTTCAGAAAGCAAATTCAGGCCATGAACTGCAATTGGAAGAAGAGAATAAAAACATATTGTTGGAACAACACATATGTGTAGTATAAATTCAGAGATGGATGCTACTCAGTTATTTTAGCATGTGGCATTTATGAGCCAAACCCAGGGCTGCAATTACCTGAGTGCTCCTTATTTGACTGAGAATTAAGTTTTATATAGCTTTTACTAGCTGCAGAACAGAGTGGTGCTTGTTTACATCAACGCTGTAAGTTTAGACAATATTCCAAAGAAATACCAAAGAGCGTGGCAGCTACTAAAGAGCTGGGGAGGGCAAGGAGGAAGAAGACTTGTGTATGCATTTAGAATTGCAGAGGAAATTAAATAGGCAGAACATAATTGCCAGGTTGGTATTTAGCCTGTAAACAGGCTATAATACACAAACTCCTCCGTCAAAAAAATATGATGTAAACTCGTTAAGGTACAGCAAATAATTGCATTCTTGGATTTCCTTTAGTCTCACATGTGTGGGACTTAAAACTTTGAGTGAGGCATCTGTGGTTTGAAGCTGATTTGTTGAACTTACCTGGATCTGATAGTTGCCGACACAGCACTGTAAATTAGTCACGACTAATTTGATTATAGCTATGTTTTATCTCTTCTTTTTTCATTATGACATCCTGTGTCTCAGAATGAGCACTATCCTCATTGCATTTACCCCATCTTTGTTTACTTTTCTAGGTGTTTGTGACCTAGAGCAGAAGTGAACCCTGTTCCCTTCATCTGAGCTGTGAGCACAGAGAACATTCAGACTTCCAGCCATTTCACAACCACTGTTAATAAAGATAGGAAAAGAAGTATTTTTAAATGTCCCCCCCACTCTCTGGCCCCATCAGCCTCTCTCCCAGTCTGGGGATCTGTCAATAGAATAACATTTTTTCAGACTCCTCTTTTTGACTGAAGTCCTCAAATTCCAGTCAAATGGAGCAGAATAGGACAATTTAGAGTTTTGCATTTAAAGCTCAGACCAGTTTCTGTAAAGCGACCTTGATACTGAAGTGAATCCAGTTCAATAGCCTTTTTTGAGAGGATTCAGTTACAGACCCTTGCTGGCACTCTGGTAAGGTGCACTGGACAGCAGAGATTAGAGATAGAATTGAGTTTCTTCAAAGACAGTTTCCTCTGTCAAGATACTGATGGTCTTTATTTACTTACAGCATACAGTTTATGTAGTTTCCTATATTGTTCTATTAATTATATTTTTATTTTTGTAAAATGTGTCTATGCGTATTTTATATGTATATTTTAAAAAATATTATTTTAATTAAAATATGCAAGTTAATTGAGACTAATAGAGAACGACTTAAAAGAAGATGGAGAATTGCTTCACTCCAACTCCATAGGTAAATCATCCTGAACCATAATATCTGTGTGCTTTCTGTGAATGATGGCAGGGGGGGATAAACAGTAATTTAGCTCTGCTTTTTCCTACATAACAGAAGAATAATAGGATTTAAACTTCCTAGTTACTAGTTCCTACTGAGAGTGCCACAAAGATGAATCCCAAGAGACCCTCAGAGGTACTTCACACAAAGGTCTCCCTGGGTGCAGCTTTTCCACAGACTCATTGTTTTTTCCTGCCAAGAATCAGCCAAGTAATAGCACCTCTCATTCATCCATTGGAGTTTGTGGTCTATAAATAACTCATTATCTGATTTACATACAGGTAGCTATCAAATGCTCTTCTCTCTCTGAGCAGTTGCACTGATACTATCTGGCAGCCACTCAACCACCGAGACGTAAATCCACTGGGCTGAAATTAATCAGGTGAAGAAGGGGGAAAGCAAACCCCTGAACTGCCAACTCTACCCCAGCTCCTACTTCAATCTTTCTTTCTGCCTACGCTCTTCTTCCATTTTGGTAGTTCTTAGTCGAACATTTTCCACTTTTTTTTTTTTTTGCCCAGTCAGTTCACAGTCTGCATTTTCCATCTGCCAGCTAAGTAAGATAATACTGAAAAATCTTCCCTTCCAGATTTCCTTCATTGCTTATAGACACCTTCCTCTACTGATAGCATATGCTTTTGCTTATCCTCTCTGACGAGCGTGGTGAGATGACATAAACCAGCTTTTTTTTTGGTCTACATAATTCTGTGTTCTCCTCTTACCTCCCTTACATTAAGCCTCATTTTCCCTTTTAGAGTAGCTTGTAAACAAATGGTTATGGAAGCCCATCAGCGTGAAACTCCGCTGGCTTTTGTTTTGCTGAATTCAGTGGGGAATTTCCTGTTGACACAAACAACTGGATCCAGTCCTTTTCATAGGCCTGCCTTTTAAGCCTGTCCAGGTCCCTCTGGATGTAAACCAGCTTTTTTTTTGGTCTACATAATTCTGTGTTCTCCTCTTACCTCCCTTACATTAAGCCTCAACTAGCTTTTTTTTTTGGTCTACATAATTCTGTATTCTCCTCTTACCTCCCTTACATTAAGCCTCATTTTCCCTTTTGGAGTAGCTTGTAAACAAATGGTTATGGAAGCCCATCAGCGTGAAACTCCGCTGGCTTTTGTTTTGCTGAATTCAGTGGGGAATTTCCTGTTGACACAAACAACTGGATCCAGTCTTGCATAAATAATGCCAGCTCTTGCCTATTGGAGACTGAGAAGAGCACCACCAGTTTAATGATGCCAACCTCGTGCCTCCCCACCAGTGCAGGCCTCAGGAAGGCTCAGTGCTTCAGGGTGCCCTGGACCTGGCACTGGGTAGGGTTCAGATCCTGAAATCCAGGCAGTTAGTGACAGCCTAGATGCCCCCCACTCTCCATCCTCTTCCAGAAGGGTGCAGGTCCCAAGTCACATACGGATGTCTTGGACACTGAGACATTTAAAAATGGAGAGGAGACTGAATCCCACTTGTCAGGTCCGTGCTGATAGGTGTATTTCAGACTGAACATCCACCTTCACACACCTGGAGGGGAGCAGAACAAATTCAAACAAGACTGTTTTGCTTACCAGCCCACCCGGGGTCATCGTGACAGAACTGGGTGGGCTGTTTCCATGAAGTTTCGGGTTATGATTTAAACTATTTCCACAAGCTGTCTTAAGATCTTTTTATATAGCTAAAGCTACATATTAAGATAAACCAATTAACAACAATTTTTGTTCTCCCGTGGAGCCTTGCATTTATTAAAAAGACATCAAAACGTGGATTTTCGAGGTACCCATCTATGTAGTCTTCATAGACAGAAGAAATGGGTAATACATGGCGTAAAGAGGCGAAACATTTGCCCATGGTCTCTTTATAATGTTGGATGCCTGAAAAAGTATGAACTTTTTATTAAATGGAATAGACACCAATTTAGGCTTTTAGTATTATTGCCAGGAGATTAAATAAAAATCAAAGTGTCCTGACCCCAGTGCAGTCATGGAGAGTATTTGGATAATATTGCTCTAAATAGCTTGGGAATCCCTCCGTCAGGCCTCCTTGGCTTGCACTGGAGAAGCCATCCAGACCCATGCCCTAGCAGCCAAACAGATATTAAGCCAAGTCTGGTACCATAAGCACAGTCAGTTGGAAGTGAGCAGAGCCAGCATGGTTACTCTGCATACTTGGTGTTGCATAGAAAGCAAAGACACAATGAGCCCTTCCTCTTATCAAAATCACATCCCTCCCCTCTGGGCTGCAAGCACACATTGCTGGTTCACATTGAGCTTCTCATCAACCAATCCCAAGTCCTTCTCCGCAGGGCTGTTCTCAATCCATTCTCCACCTGAGCTGTATTTGTGCTTGGGATTGCCTGGACCCATGCGCAGGACGTTGCACTTGACCTTTTTGAACCTCATGAGGTTTTCATAGGCCTGCCTTTTAAGCCTGTCCAGGTCCCTCTGGATGGTATCCCTTTCCCTCCAGCATGTCAACCGCACCACACAGCTTGGTGTTGTTGGCAAACTTGCTGAGGGTGCACTCAATCCCACTATCTGTGTCTCCAACAAAGATGTTAAACAGCACTAGTCCTAGTACTGGCCCCTAAGGACCACTCATCACTGCTTGCTACTTAGACATTGAGCCATCGACCAGAACTCTTTGAGTGCAACCATCCAGGCAATTCCATATCCACTGAGTGGTCCATCTGTCAAACCCATGTCTCCAGTTTAGAGACAAGAATGTCATGAGGGAGAGTTTCAAATGCTTTGCGCAAGTCCAGGTAGATGATGTCAGTTGCTCTTCCCTTACGCATCAACACTATAACCCCATCATAGAAAGTCAGATTTTTCAGGCATAATTTGCCCTTAGTGAAACCATGTTGGCTGTCGTCAATCACCTCCTCATTTTCTATGGGCCTCAGCATAGTTTCCAGGAAGATCTGCTCCATGATCTTGCTGTGCACAGAAGTGAGACCGTGGAGCCTTGCATTTATTAAAAAGACATCAAAACGTGGATTTTCGAGGTACCCATCTATGTAGTCTTCATAGACAGAAGAAATGGGTAATACATGGCGTAAAGAGGCGAAACATTTGCCCATGGTCTCTTTATAATGTTGGATGCCTGCAAAAGTATGAACTTTTTATTAATTGGAATAGACACCAATTTAGGCTTTTAGTATTATTGCCAGGAGATTAAATAAAAATCAAAGTGTCCTGACCCCAGTGCAGTCATGGAGAGTATTTGGATAATATTGCTCTAAATAGCTTGGGAATCCCTCCGTCAGGCCTCCTTGGCTTGCACTGGAGAAGCCATCCAGACCCATGCCCTAGCAGCCAAACAGATATTAAGCCAAGTCTGGTACCATAAGCACAGTCAGTTGGAAGTGAGCAGAGCCAGCATGGTTACTCTGCATACTTGGTGTTGCATAGAAAGCAAAGACACAATGAGCCCTTCCTCTTATCAAAATCACATCCCTCCCCTCTGGGCTGCAAGCACACATTGCTGGTTCACATTGAGCTTCTCATCAACCAATCCCAAGTCCTTCTCCGCAGGGCTGTTCTCAATCCATTCTCCACCTGAGCTGTATTTGTGCTTGGGATTGCCTGGACCCATGCGCAGGACGTTGCACTTGACCTTTTTGAACCTCATGAGGTTTTCATAGGCCTGCCTTTTAAGCCTGTCCAGGTCCCTCTGGATGGTATCCCTTTCCCTCCAGCATGTCAACCGCACCACACAGCTTGGTGTTGTTGGCAAACTTGCTGAGGGTGCACTCAATCCCACTATCTGTGTCTCCAACAAAGATGTTAAACAGCACTAGTCCTAGTACTGGCCCCTAAGGACCACTCATCACTGCTTGCTACTTAGACATTGAGCCATCGACCAGAACTCTTTGAGTGCAACCATCCAGGCAATTCCATATCCACTGAGTGGTCCATCTGTCAAACCCATGTCTCCAGTTTAGAGACAAGAATGTCATGAGGGAGAGTTTCAAATGCTTTGCGCAAGTCCAGGTAGATGATGTCAGTTGCTCTTCCCTTACGCATCAACACTATAACCCCATCATAGAAAGTCAGATTTTTCAGGCATAATTTGCCCTTAGTGAAACCATGTTGGCTGTCGTCAATCACCTCCTCATTTTCTATGGGCCTCAGCATAGTTTCCAGGAAGATCTGCTCCATGATCTTGCTGTGCACAGAAGTGAGACTGATCAGCCTGTAGTTCCCCAGGTCTTCCCTTTTCTCCCCTTTTTGAAAATGGGGGTTATGATTCCCCATTTCCAGCCAGTGGGAACTTCACTGTACTGCCACAACTTCTCAAATATGATGGATAGTGTCTTGGCAACTTCATCCGCCAGTTCCCTCAGGATCCATGGATGAATCTCATCAGGTCTCATCTCCTACACCTGGTCATCTCCTACAGTTGTGTTGTTCCTCGTTTTCCCAGTCCCTGCCTTTGTCTTCTGTGACTTGTCCAGGTCCATTCTCCACCTGAGCTGTATTTGTGCTTGGGATTGCCTGGACCCATGCGCAGGACGTTGCACTTGACCTTTTTGAACCTCATGAGGTTTTCATAGGCCTGCCTTTTAAGCCTGTCCAGGTCCCTCTGGATGGTATCCCTTTCCCTCCAGCATGTCAACCGCACCACACAGCTTGGTGTTGTTGGCAAACTTGCTGAGGGTGCACTCAATCCCACTATCTGTGTCTCCAACAAAGATGTTAAACAGCACTAGTCCTAGTACTGGCCCCTAAGGACCACTCATCACTGCTTGCTACTTAGACATTGAGCCATCGACCAGAACTCTTTGAGTGCAACCATCCAGGCAATTCCATATCCACTGAGTGGTCCATCTGTCAAACCCATGTCTCCAGTTTAGAGACAAGAATGTCATGAGGGAGAGTTTCAAATGCTTTGCGCAAGTCCAGGTAGATGATGTCAGTTGCTCTTCCCTTACGCATCAACACTATAACCCCATCATAGAAAGTCAGATTTTTCAGGCATAATTTGCCCTTAGTGAAACCATGTTGGCTGTCGTCAATCACCTCCTCATTTTCTATGGGCCTCAGCATAGTTTCCAGGAAGATCTGCTCCATGATCTTGCTGTGCACAGAAGTGAGACTGATCAGCCTGTAGTTCCCCAGGTCTTCCCTTTTCTCCCCTTTTTGAAAATGGGGGTTATGATTCCCCATTTCCAGCCAGTGGGAACTTCACTGTACTGCCACAACTTCTCAAATATGATGGATAGTGTCTTGGCAACTTCATCCGCCAGTTCCCTCAGGATCCATGGATGAATCTCATCAGGTCTCATCTCCTACACCTGGTCATCTCCTACAGTTGTGTTGTTCCTCGTTTTCCCAGTCCCTGCCTTTGTCTTCTGTGACTTGTCCAGGTCTCCTGTTTCCTTCCAGAGAGAACCCACATTTCCCCTAGTCTTTCTTGTAACACCAACACACCTGCGCAGGACGTTGCACTTGACCTTTTTGAACCTCATGAGGTTTTCATAGGCCTGCCTTTTAAGCCTGTCCAGGTCCCTCTGGATGGTATCCCTTTCCCTCCAGCATGTCAACCGCACCACACAGCTTGGTGTTGTTGGCAAACTTGCTGAGGGTGCACTCAATCCCACTATCTGTGTCTCCAACAAAGATGTTAAACAGCACTAGTCCTAGTACTGGCCCCTAAGGACCACTCATCACTGCTTGCTACTTAGACATTGAGCCATCGACCAGAACTCTTTGAGTGCAACCATCCAGGCAATTCCATATCCACTGAGTGGTCCATCTGTCAAACCCATGTCTCCAGTTTAGAGACAAGAATGTCATGAGGGAGAGTTTCAAATGCTTTGCGCAAGTCCAGGTAGATGATGTCAGTTGCTCTTCCCTTACGCATCAACACTATAACCCCATCATAGAAAGTCAGATTTTTCAGGCATAATTTGCCCTTAGTGAAACCATGTTGGCTGTCGTCAATCACCTCCTCATTTTCTATGGGCCTCAGCATAGTTTCCAGGAAGATCTGCTCCATGATCTTGCTGTGCACAGAAGTGAGACTGATCAGCCTGTAGTTCCCCAGGTCTTCCCTTTTCTCCCCTTTTTGAAAATGGGGGTTATGATTCCCCATTTCCAGCCAGTGGGAACTTCACTGTACTGCCACAACTTCTCAAATATGATGGATAGTGTCTTGGCAACTTCATCCGCCAGTTCCCTCAGGATCCATGGATGAATCTCATCAGGTCTCATCTCCTACACCTGGTCATCTCCTACAGTTGTGTTGTTCCTCGTTTTCCCAGTCCCTGCCTTTGTCTTCTGTGACTTGTCCAGGTCTCCTGTTTCCTTCCAGAGAGAACCCACATTTCCCCTAGTCTTTCTTGTAACACCAACACACCTGTAGAAGCTTTTCTTGTTGCCCTTTTTTCTCCTCCTTGCTTCAGTAGGACCATTTTCTCCATTTCACTAGAACAGAACTGACTACCATGGAAAAGAGGCTGAAGCAGGTGCTTCCCAGTCTGTCTTGCCAACCTGATACCTCCGTGTTTCAGAGGAGACAGGAGGGTGAGTTTTACTGCAGACATATTGGAGAGGACCTGCCCACCAAACTGCTCTTTGAACTGCTCATTCTCCCTCCTGTATCCTTACAGAAGGGCTCCTGCAGAGGCAACCTACTAGACCAAGCATCAAGTACAAAACCACCAATGAAGCACAGATCTCTGGATCCAACATCAGTTGACCCCTTGTGCCTGTTCAGAGTCCTTCTGCTGCTGTCTAGGTAAGCCCACCTCTGGCCTAGATGTGGACCTCTTGTAGCTTCTCTCTAACCCTGTTTCAGTAAACTGTTCATCTGCAAATCTAGGAAGTCTTGTGGGTTTAGAAAAAAAGAAAAAAAAGCTCATTTTGTCAGTGCCCTTCAGTGAGAGCAATCTTTCAGCCACCCACACCTATCAGATGTGTTTGGCCAGACATCAAAAACACAGTCAAGCCTGAAACACCAATGATTTCAGTCTAACTTTCGCCTAGGAGGAGCTCGGGGAAGCCCACATGTTTTCAGACTGCATTAATGCCCACTTCTTGGCTTGCTAAGAGAGATAATTTCCTGGGTCTATCTGTCTGTCTCATCCACATAACATTCTTCATTGGGTCTCTGTCTGAAGAACCTCTACAAAACATACTGGCTTAGGGGGGTGGAACATCTCATTTCAGTTTTACTGACACAGACATTGGCAGCTGAAATACTCTTTCCATGTTTACACCTGTTCCACATCTGAGAAACTTAAGGAGGGGGAGGCGGAATGAGGGGTCAGGTGCAAAGCTTACCCAGGGTAGGGGTAAAAAGGAATTATAGTCATGAACATTTATAAAGAGATCAGCAGCCAAAAGGACACGAGTTGGAAAGAGCAGAGTTGTCTGCATGAGTTGAAGAGACATCACTGAAATAACGTGTGTACTCACAAGGATAATTCAAGACAAAATGAAACTCACTATTAAAGAAATCCCAGTTTACAATGACCTGTGACCTGATGGAGTCTGATAAAAAAAAAGTATGAAATTTAGTAGCTGCAAATGAGGTCTCTATTCCAAAAGAGGTGACGTGCATCCTAAGTTGAGGGCTACAGAGTCCATTTCCCTTATGTTTTGTGCAGTTGTTTTCCAAAGTACTTTTTCATCTGTTGATACCACAGATAACCTGATGCTTCCTGGTAGAGCTGGACAAACGGTCACCAGCTCAATATGCACAAACGTACAGCAATTTTTCCACTTTGGAAGGGAAAAAACATTCTTTTCTAATTTCTAAATACTAGACAGCTGGCCACAGTTAAAGCACCCTCTAGTACTTTCTGGTTAGCCTTACTTAAACACATATTTGTAATTTTCAAAACCTAAACTGTAGTTACGGAGTTATGATGGTATCCATTACACTGGTGCCTTTTTATCATTATTACAACTTCTGCCCAAAATGTTGGCAGTATTAAGACAATTCAGCAGCATGTAATTTAACTTACCTCGCATCCAGAGTTGAGGGTGGTCCCTCTGATCAGGTCCGAGGTCACCGATGGGGCAGGTTCAGAGAAAGTTGCTCCTGCCTTTGCCAGGGTCAGTCTGAGTAGGGGAACCTAAAAGTATTTCTCTTTTATCAGCTCTCTCCCACCACGACTGTGTGACCTGCACCACACCTCACTCATGTGAGGACCATCAGCTAACGGCATAATGAAAGAGCTAATTACCACCTGAGTAATCAACCTGCAAAGGTCATTCTGCGAGAATTGTGGTGCTGGACACAACCGCTTTTCTTTCATTTAATTTTTTTTTATTTTTAGTTTAAATGGGGTGAGGGAATCTATTTCCATCAGAGCAATGCCAACGCTAGCCTTAAGCTTGGTGTTGATCCTAAAATGACAGTGCTTTGCCCTCATGGGGTCTCAGACCCCTTGTGCACTGCTAAATCCTGCATTGCACCTCTGCACCAGGTGAATTGTCACCTACTGGGGGGTGACCTGCTCCTCTCACCACAGAGCGAGCTCCTTCAACCCAGTCACTGCTGATGAAGCAAAGGGGAGCGAGTTGTGACTGCTGTCTACTTGATCCTCGTGGTCGGTGGCTCAGTGAAGTTATGAGGTTACTAGAGGTTACCACTAGCAGATGTGTAAGTGAAGAAATGGAGGGGCTGGATGTGATATACCCAGTTACCAGAATAGCACCGAGTAGCCCAGAACCTTAATCATCACTTTTTATCACTAGCAAACATCATTTCGGCATGAGCTGGGGCATAACTCAATGATATAATCATAACAATTCCAAGTTGTTCATAGTTACCTACGTGACATTTAGTTAACCTAGTTCAGGGATGAAGTGCAGCTCCAGAGAAGAGCTGTTCTTGTGGTTTTGGACCCCAATCCACCCAGAGAGCAACCAGCACTGCTTGCAGGAGAGGAGTTCAAAGTCCCAGGTCTTCTGATGGGACAAGCCAGCTCTGCCAGCTGTCTTTCAACAGAGGCAGACCCAAATTGTTTTCTACGGACCTGATTGTAGCATGAGTTGGTGAAGAAGCCATGCGATTTGGTGGCAAGTGAGAACACGCTCTCAGTAGGACGTGGGAATTAGTGTGGGGAACCTGTGTCTGGAAGTGGTTCAGACCCCATGAGGTGGCTCCTCACACCCCTGACCCACTGCCCCTTGCTGCAATTTGTTAGTCTGGGCCCATGATAAGGGATTACCCCTTTGCTTCAGCGATACTGGCAAAAGTGTCACCTGGGACCAAAGCTTGCAAAGAGCATGGTGGGTCCCCCCAAAGGGCCATGTTTGCAGATGCAGGGAGCTCAGTGACCCCCTGTGTGGCCTCTGTCTTCCTATAGGGAGTGACAAAATACCATCTCAAATGGGAATATCTTATAGAAAAGGGCTTTTGAGTCTTCTCTGTTGCCCCATGCTTCATGTTGCCTCTCGCACCTTGAAGTAATGAGGTAGATGGACTTAATTGTAAAAAAAAAATTTAAAAGCAGGTGGCCATAAACTGTCCCATGCAGGTGTCCACCCTGGCATAATCTGGATGTGACACAGAGTGCCATGGTAAAACATTCAGGGTATGAAAGCATGACGTGCCTCTCTCTGTCTGCAGTGACCCCAGGATAGGTTTTCTTTCTGTAGCTCCTGGAGATCTCTCTTTGGGGTCCGGTGGACATGTTTAACTTCAGTTGCTCAGTTACAAGTAAACACTCAGTGCTGGAAGAAAAAGAAAAAGATGGATGCAGGGAGTGAAAATAAGGAGAGGGAGAAGAGAATCCAATAAAGGGGAATGGAGAGAGGGAAAAAAAAAAAAAAAGATGAAATAGGATAAGGTGAAAGCAAAAAAAAAAAAGGGCTCATTACAGAACAGATAGCGCATTCTTAGCCACAGCAGGAATGAAAAATCTTTCATCAGATCAATGATTTTGGAGACTTGGTGGGTGTACTTTATGTCTCTCTTGTCTCGTAGCAGCAATTTCCACGCAGCCTCACACCTCTTGCGCTCACCACAGGCAGCAGGGAACAAAAGAGGCTCAGAAAGCAGAAGTGCTGTTGGGAAGGGCTCTGGCATTCCTTGCCGTGGCCGAGCCGGGAGGATTGTTCGGCGTCAGACCAGAGGGGTAATTTGAGGGAAGGGCGTCCTCCACAGGCACGCGGGGCCGCCCGGGGAGCCCCAGCCGTGACGATGGGCAGAAGCTGAGGTGGGCAGGGGGCAAGGGAGGGTGCAGGTCTGCCGACGGCCAGGTCTGAAACCTCAGCCAAACTCGGGACCCTGAGATATAAACCAGATTCTGGTCCCTCTCATTCTTTCTCCTTAGGAGAAATGCTATTTCCTAAGTGCACGCTGGCCAAGCAGAAGTGGCTCTGGCAGTTTTAGCAAAACTGCCCTCGCTTTCAGCCAAGAGAGAAGAATCAAGCGCTATTTTTGAGGGTGACTGACTGCATGCCCTTGGAATGAGCATCCTTGGGAGACCTCAGCTGACATCTTTTAAAGAGCTAGCAAAAAAATCCCAACTGAGAGAAGCATTTTATTTTTTTTTTTTTCCTTTCAGATAGAATGGCCTTTTCTACAACTCTAAAGGAGTATGTTTAGTTAGTTCTGACTGGCTGTTAAATGCTAGTCCAATTGCCAAATTTGCAAATTTGCAATTGCCAAAAAGCAAAAGCAAAGTGGTAGCCAGTGGACCCAAACTCGAATCATGCGATGGAAAACAAATACTGTTCAAATGAGAAGATACACTATCAAGACAGTAGGTATGGCCACAGTAGAAAAAAAAATGCAGAATGCTTTTATAAGCAGATTTTCATTTTCTCAAAAAAAAAGAAAGAAAATAATATTAAGGAGCACACTTATTTGTATTAATTCTACTGAATTCCAACAGCTTTGTCTTAATTTCTGCTTGGAACTCCCTCAGATTCATTTTGAATAAAAAAAAAAAAAAGTTGCTCTGCTGACCATCGTTTGCTTATTTTGAGATGTACAAGATCATTATGCACAAAGTAGATAAAAGTGCAGTTTTTCCACAGCTTGAATATTTTTCCTGCTGTTCTTGCAAATAGTATCCTTGCAATTCACTAGCAAAAAAAGTTAAATCAAACAGATTGGAGGAGAGGGGGGGACACACCAAACCATTTTCTACATTAACACTGACTTTTGCACTGATCTAATACAGCACGTGGATCATATACAAAAGACAAGATCATTTTCCAGACACTTTACAATCTAATTTAGACAAAGACAAAATGCAGACAAGGGACACACTTAACTGCAAGCAAACCACCATCCCTCAGCCATTTGGCCATTTCCGTAGAGGAAGAACGAGCAGTGTTTGCATTCACAAAAGCTCTCTGAAATAAGTCACTGTCCTGGGTTGAGAGACACAGGACTAATTTTTTTTCTAATGCTGGGGAAAATTGCACTTCTAGAAGACTCTAGTGTCTGAATTTGTGAAAATATTTACTTCATAGCCAGCCAGGCTCTGCGGGATTCAAGGTTAGTGTTCTTGAGCCTTGCCGGGCACAGGGACGAGGAGGAGAAAGGCCTGGGCATTTGACCCAGGCTGCCAACAGGATTATTTCATACCATGAATGTCACATTCAATATAAATTAGAAAAGTTTGCTGCGTAGCTCTCTCTCCCTTGATGGCGGTGGGTCCAGACAACTCCTTGCCCCGGTGCCGGAGCCCTGAGGCCTTCCCTTCCTCCTGAAGCCATTGCTGGCAGTGTCCGCCATTTGCTGTCCCTGCTGGGAGGGCACGGCTTCTGCTGAGAGAATGGGCTGGGGATAATTCTTGGATATCTTAGATCAGTGTCGGGATTCATACTGGTTCCTTAGTATTATTGTTAATTATTTGTCTTAGTCTATTAAATCTATTTATATTTCAACCCTTGTGTTTCTTTGTGTTCCCCGATTCCCCTTCCCGGGTGGGGAGGGGTCATTGGGTGATAGAATAATTGTCTAAATGACAATAGATTGTTATGAGTTTTCTCAAACCGTAACAGTCACGGAGACATTATGGAAGGGGAATTACTACTTGAGAGCATGTGGAGGAATCTGTGCTCATCTGACATGGATGGCAAGGTCGGACCCTGAGCCCTGGGACAACAGTCTGTTGTGGGCTGTGGGTTGTGAGCCCTGGGACTTCTCATGGAGGCAGTCCTCCCCATGGCCTGGGCTTGGCCTTGGTGCTTCCAGCAACAGCAATATGGGGTTACCCAGGCCAGGATTTGATGTCTTGGATTCAGCTGGCCAGTAAATGCATCAAACTGTCAACTAAGGTTATTGTCGTGTTCAAAAAAGATATAATCTGGCAGTATATTTAATGGGGATGTGTCACGCTTACTTCTGATGAAATAAATTTTTATCTAAGTGCCTCTAAACCTGGAGTGTAACAGGAAAAACTCAGAATGAGCTTCCCCTAGCTCATCTGTTGATAGGAATTACTCCCAACTGGATACAAGCTAGCCTTCGCTAGTTTGGAATATACATGACATTAAAATGGCTCTGTATGTAACATACCTGATTGCAAAGTAAGCTGATGCTTTAACTTCCAGGACTACCTGCCTGGGAAAGGCCATCCCACAGGTAGCATATCTGGGGTGAGTTTCTTGTCCCATGGCACTAGTGATCTCGCTAGTGTCAAGAGTCAAAGTCGAGTCGTCAGGCTCAGATGGGCAATATAAAGCCAATATGGTCATGGCATGAACACCTTCTCCATTCCAGCAGGTGGGAATTGCTCTTCAGGCATCAGCACAATCATTCACAGGACGTTCACAGAGGCTATCATTCACAGAACACATTTCTAAGAACCCATGCTCCTTTTTAATCTGCCACAGCTGGCACTTACTATCTTCTGCATCAGTAACACTTTCACAAACAGGCCAAAAATACAAACACTCATTTAAAAAATGAAGGTAGCAAGATCGCAATCATTCACAGAACGTTCACAGAGGCTATCATTCACAGAAAACATTTCTAAGAACCCATGCTCCTTTTTATCTGCCACAGCTGGCACTTACTATCTCCTGCATCAGTAACATTTTCACAAACAGGCCAAAAATACAAACACTCATTTAAAAAATGAAGGTAGGAAGATCACATCACTGATGAGCAGAGCGTGTCCTCTGTGTTCAGTGAAATGAGCAGTGTATTTAATCATCTCCTTACACTCGCTCCTGGAAGGAGTTGTCTTCACAGTGGTACCTACGTACTACCTGATACAAGGCAACTGATGTTGCATTGGTGTCTTTGTGCCACTCTTCAGAATTAGCTATTAAATAACAATTGCATCCACTTCAGTTACCAGTATGCATGTGTTTAACTGGCTCGAAATACGGGCTGTCATCCCCATCCACTTGCTAATTCAACCACAGATCATTACAAAGCGTTACTGTATTTAATCTGGAAACTGTCTCTGTTTTAATTCCCTTATACCAGCACGGATGTAAGAACGTGCAACTGCCTCAAACCTGCTTCCGTAAAAAGTGCAGTCTGTCACGTGTCGTTACCCTGGTGTAACTCTGTAACAGTCACGGAGACATTATGGAAGGGGAATTACTACTTGTCATGGAGACATTATGGAAGGGGAATTACTACTTCAGAGCATGTGGAGGAATCTGTGCTCATCTGACATGGATGGCAAGGTCGGACCCTGAGCCCTGGGACGACAGTCTGTTGTGGGCTGTGGGTTGTGAGCCCTGGGACTTCTCATGGAGGCAGTCCTCCCCATGGCCTGGGCTTGGCCTTGGTGCTTCCAGCAACAGCAATATGGGGTTACCCAGGCCAGGATTTGATGTCTTGGATTCAGCTGGCCAGTAAATGCATCAAACTGTCAACTAAGGTTATTGTTGTATTCAAAAAAGATATAATCTGGCAGTATATTTAATGGGGATGTGTCACGCTTACTTCTGATGAAATAAATTTTTATCTAAGTGCCTCTAAACCTGGAGTGTAACAGGAAAAACTCAGAATGAGCTTCCCCTAGCTCATCTGTTGATAGGAATTACTCCCAACTGGATACAAGCTAGCCTTCGCTAGTTTGGAATATACATGACATTAAAATGGCTCTGTATGTAACATACCTGATTGCAAAGTAAGCTGATGCTTTAACTTCCAGGACTACCTGCCTGGGAAAGGCCATCCCACAGGTAGCATATCTGGGGTGAGTTTCTTGTCCCATGGCACTAGTGATCTCGCTAGTGTCAAGAGTCAAAGTCGAGTCGTCAGGCTCAGATGGGCAATATAAAGCCAATATGGTCATGGCATGAACACCTTCTCCATTCCAGCAGGTGGGAATTGCTCTTCAGGCATCAGGATTCCTTGTTCTAAAGAGCCTACCTAGCAAGCTACACCTAATGCATACATATACACACAATTTTCTTATGCAATATGGATTAACACCACCAGAAAATACAGAAAAGTCTTGTGTCAGCATCCCTGCAAAAGCCTTTTATGGAATACTAAATCCAAGCTGCTGAAACATTGCAAGAGGCAATCATTCACAGAACGTTCACAGAGGCTATCATTCACAGAAAACATTTCTAAGAACCCATGCTCCTTTTTATCTGCCACAGCTGGCACTTACTATCTCCTGCATCAGTAACATTTTCACAAACAGGCCAAAAATACAAACACTCATTTAAAAAATGAAGGTAGGAAGATCACATCACTGATGAGCAGAGCGTGTCCTCTGTGTTCAGTGAAATGAGCAGTGTATTTAATCATCTCCTTACACTCGCTCCTGGAAGGAGTTGTCTTCACAGTGGTACCTACGTACTACCTGATACAAGGCAACTGATGTTGCATTGGTGTCTTTGTGCCACTCTTCAGAATTAGCTATTAAATAACAATTGCATCCACTTCAGTTACCAGTATGCATGTGTTTAACTGGCTCGAAATACGGGCTGTCATCCCCATCCACTTGCTAATTCAACCACAGATCATTACAAAGCGTTACTGTATTTAATCTGGAAACTGTCTCTGTTTTAATTCCCTTATACCAGCACGGATGTAAGAACGTGCAACTGCCTCAAACCTGCTTCCGTAAAAAGTGCAGTCTGTCACCTGTCGTTACCCTGGTGTAACTCTTTCTGCTCCAAAAGTCAGCTGGTGCCACGCTTTTCATGCCGTCCCGCATCGCACGAGGCAGGGGATTTCAACAGGGCTGTCTTCCAACAATGTGCCCTTGGGGCCAAGGAGGCCAATGGCATCCTGGGGTGCATCAAGAAGAGTGGGACCAGCAGGTCAAGAGAGGTCATCCTGCCCCTCTGCTCTGCCCTGGGGAGGCCCCATCTGGAGTACTGGGTCCAGTTCTGGGCTCCCCAGTTCCAGAAGGACAGGGAACTGCTGGAGAGGGTACAGCAGAGGCTACAAAGGTGATGAGGGGCCTGGAGCATCTCCCTTATGAGGAGAGGCTGAGGGACTTGGGTCTTTTTAGTCTGGAGAAGAGAAGGTTGAGGGGGGATCTGATCAATGCTTACAAATACTTAAAGGGTGGGTGTCAAGAAGATGGCACCAGTCTTTTTTCAGTGGCGCCCAGGGACAGGACAAGAGGAAATGGGCACAAACTTGAATCTAAGAGGTTCCACCTCAACATGAAGAGGAACTTCTTTCCTGTGAGGGTGGCAGAGCCCTGGAAGAGGCTGCCCAGGGAGGTGGTGGAGTCTCCTTCTCTGGAGATATTCAAATCCTGCCTGGGCAAGCTCCTGTGCAACCTGCTCTGGGTGGACCTGCTTTGGCAGGGGGTTGAACTGGATGATCTCCAGAGGTCCCTTCCAACCCCATGTGATTCTGTGTTTGCAGCACTGAGTGACTGCATACCTCGCAATCACTGAAGCAGTCACGAACTGTATGGGTTTTGCAGCACTGAGTGACTGCATACCTCACAATCACTGAAGCAGTCACGAACTGTATGGGCGAAGTGGAGACTATAATATGTTTCGTGGGCCCATCTCAAGTGTAGTGTGATTTTTGTGGTTGAGACAGGAACACATTAATGCTGCACGAGCTCCAAAGAATGGACGTATTGACAGCGCTGGCAAGCAATTTGCCATGTTGGAGCATTACAGTCAGTCACAGCTGATTCCAAGGGTTACCATATGCTGTAGTTAGGACAGCTACCCTGGAAAGGCACACAGTATTTCTCTCCAAATCACAAAATAACTTTTGCCATCACAGCACAAGCTTATCCAGCTATTGTATGTGGAAGGTACTGATCAGAACACCCTTAGGCAACTTGCTTGTTCTTCATTGCTATTGTCCTTAGCTGTCGTGCCCTTCTTCTGTAGAAGGAGTAACTATGCAAACACTATGCTATTTTGCCTTCTCTATCTGCTGATAAATTACAGATCCATCAGGAATTGATATTTAAACTGAAGAAGTAGGAAGTAGATCAGTATATCAGCAAATTCATCTGAAATAGTCCTGGTTTGTTATTATTTTATTTGACTAAGGCAACGGCCCCAATTAGTCAGAACTGTCTTAAGTACACTGGATGCTTACTCAGGCGAACTGTCCTAATCCCACTAGAAATAACTCTGAGGCAGTTTTTCCTGCCATAAGACATGTCCAAGAAGCAGTCCCTGTAGCACACAAGAAGTCTTCTCATCTATGCAGGATACCTGACTTGGCCGAACAACCTGAGACCTGATGCTGCTCCCGTTGGGAATCTGAGTAGCACCTGTGAGCCTTCGCTCATTCGAGTGATTTTTGTCTCTCCATACTCATCTAGTGTCAAATTAGACAGTTTATCAGGTAATTTGATCCTATGTCGTATCTGTAATTGCTTGTTATTATTACTCATTCTTTTAATGGTGTGTGATTGTTTTTCCAAGGCGCATGATATCCTTCTGTGCAAATAACTCTTAAAAAAAGAGCAAACTAATGAACACTCAGCAGTCTGTACTTGTTCTCATTGTTTTCTTCTAAATACTCATTTACTTGTGGTTCTGTTTCCCCACAATTAAAATGATTTGAACTTAGATCTAATCAATCCAAAGAAAGCACAGTATAAGAAAAGCCCTCAAAGTGAGTGGATCTCGGTGACAATTTCATAAGCGCATTCTCCCACTTGAACAGCTTTAATGCTTTGCCAATGAAAACTCCAAATAGTTTTACTTTGTCCCATTTGCAACAAATGAAACTTCATTGTCACAGGTTTGGATGAGACAAATATTTAATCTTTCCTATTATTACTGAATTACCTAGTTTTTCTATGCTGATCTATTAAATGTTGAGACACGTCACACTGACCATGGCATTAAGCACTCTTTAATTTTATTATACACAGAACATAAAATCATCTACTGGATCAACGTTCTCATATGACATCAGGATTATTTAAAAAGCTGCTTGCAATTTGCAAAGATTATTTGGGACAATGTAGGAAAACAGTTTTCCAGGAAGTAGTGGTAATCCTTCTTCTATCCTATTTTTACTCAAAAATGCAGGCAGAAGAAGGGGAGAGGAGTGTGTGTGGTGGTGTGTGGTTTCTCCTTTACAGAAAGAAGTTTGTAAATTAGTTTGTTCATCAGTTGATCCTAAAATTAGATTTCTGCTGTCCCAATGTTCCTTCCACTGCAACTAAATACCACTTACAGAGCAATAAAGGATCAAAATTACAGTCTAGAAAATCAGATGGAAACAGTTTTTGTATTTTTGGTACTATGGCTACTTACTTTTCCTACACTGGCAACTTGGCGAGGAGAGTCTTCTGTCCTCTTTTTCTTGGACTTTGTTTACATAATAAAAAGTTTTACCTTCCAATCTAAATCAGAATTAAATAGGCTAGTAATACCTGAAGTCAACAGTATCTCTTGTACTTTGGAGTTTTCCAACATCTCCATTAGTTAGTTGAATGATGAAGGTCCCGTGCCATAAATACTACCTGCTTCGTAGCACTTTTCAAGCAAATATGTAAATATTTATTGAAATGGTGAGAACTGTAGAGGTGGCCACTAACAAGACTGAAGATGTTTTAAGCTGATGGCAGCCTGAAAACCAGGCTATGTATGGGGTTGGGATGCTCTGTAACTGTGGAGGGGACAAACACCTTCAAGAAGGTATCCTTTAGTCAAATTCTAGTTATGAGAATAGGTTATCATAAAATCTTCATTGAAGGAGTGAGAATGCTGCAGGCAGACAGGTTTTCCTGCCACAGAGAATGGAATGAAGACTCCCGTATGTACACAGTCAAGTTGTTATGGTCTTTTATTTGCAAAGATCAGAGGGGTGGGTCTTTATTAGTCTTATTCAAAGATCATTCAGGTCGATGGAAAGATTTCCCTAAGCTTCAGCGGCTTTTATATAAAAGGAAGAGACACATACCTAGTGCCAATAATGACCAATGAAACAGTGGAGACTGTTTTGAGTGGGGAATGTGTAATATATAACAGAACTAATTTGCTAATTCATTAATTTACAGGAGATGTATTTTTGTATATTTTATGATTTTTCTGGTAAGCAGAAACCATAGCATACATTAGAGTATTTCCCATCTGACTTACTTTATTTCCTCATATCTTAACAAACATAACAAACTGAAACATGGAGATATTTATTTTCCGTTCTGTAATAAAAAAAGATATGTTACTTTGGTGCCCGGAAAATACATTAAACATTCATTTATTTGTGAGTTTCATTATATTATTACATATGGCTTGGCTTGGTGCATAGGAAGCATATAGTTTAACATGCTGATTTTATTACCAATTTTTAAAACACATGGAGCTTTACTCTCTAACAGATAGCAGATACAGGTCTGAGTTTCCCATGTATTGCTGAGTATGGATGAGATTGGAATTTAATAAAACATGCCTTAATTTCAATGAGAGGTATTTGTTTAATTAGAATCAAACATAATCTTACAATCAAATAATAAGTACAAAAAAAGGAGTATTTTTTAATATGTGCAATAGCTTGCTAGTCTCTTACTATTTCTAATTCCTTTTGCACTTCCTCTTATGGCCGTAGCTGAATGGTGCTTTTTTTTTTTTAAATATCTAAGCTAAACTTTTCAGACATCATTAGCAAGTCTGGGTGCCTATTCAGAGTTATCCCACTGGGACCCAAAAAGCGAATATTTGGCACTTTCTGACAGTCTGATTCCATCAAGGTAGTTAATATTGAGGTGAAATTACTAACCCTTACCAAACTTCTTCCATCCAAAGATACCATATATTCATCCCAATGAACTCTGACATCTACGTTGTTCCACATCCTCAGTCGCTCTGGTTATCCAGCCAAGGAGCAATAATTAAGATCTGCCTAAACATTTAGAAAAGTTTTAATTTTCACTAGGCAGCCGAGCACTTTTACACACTACTTATTTATACAGACAACTACTACAACAGGCTCACTTAATTTGCTCCACCCTATGTCTAATCAACATAATAGCTTGTTATTTGTCTTAAACTATAAACCAAATATTTAAAAATAAAACAAAAGAACACTATTGGGTTTTACAAACAAGTATATGACATAATAGCTTGTGGTAATGGTTTAGGTTGGAGTGGCTGGCTTGCCTGGGGATTTAAAGGCGCTCTCAGAACCAGTACTCGGAGACAAAGATGTGAACGTTGACAATGTTACGATGAGACACCACTCCACCCATGACGTAGTTCATCTCCAGTTTCAGGATGGCATGGAAAGGTCCAACAATGGGCCTCACCTGGCGAACTACACCTGTTGAGATAGAAAGAGGTTGCTGAGATTAACAGGGCTTGGATGAGCTACACCTCGCTCCACTTCAGCAAGAGAAAAAACTCCCCTTCGTTTTCAGTATTGCTGATGGAAAGTTATTTTATCTATTGGATCTGTAAACGCCTTGCAAGGAAGTTCACACAATAAGAATAGAATAAAACTTTTTAATCAAAATATCTTGTAGAAGATCTGGAAAGAGCACTAAAATGTTGCTAATGGCAGAAAAGCTATACATTCTGAAATATAACTTTTTTTTTACCTTTTATTCAGAGCAATAAACTCTTTAAGAAGTCCATGGCACTGCTTTTTTATGCAAGACACAAGGAGACTTGCCCTAGGTAAGCCAGCACACACATTGCCCTGAGGAGCACATAAGCACACACACCTGGGAATGCCATGCAATTTCTGGTACCGGGTTGAAAATCACTTTGCATTTGGAACAGTAGAGATTATTTGTAATGGCAATTATGATGCAGCAATGTAATCAACGCTTTCCTTATAAATATGTGATAACAGTAATTTGTAAATTGACAGTGTGTTGCATCACGGATGGATAACCCCCACTGGAAGCAACTGGAATAAAAGCTGGCAAGTTTGATGAGGAAAGGGGGGCCATCACACTGTCTGTCCCTGTGTCATTCTTCATATGGATGGTGGCCATTCCCTCCCCAACACCAGGGCTTGATAACAAGGAAGAAAGTGGTAAAGGAGAAGTGAGCTGTGGGCTCTGATTCTTTGGTTTGTTTTACACAGAGGAACCCCAGTGCTGGGACGCAGCAGGACGGGGACTGCTGGGGTCTGACTGGTGAGATCCTCGGGGGAGTTGCAGGGCAGGGCTTCTCCAGTCAGGGCATGTCCCACCACCCCAGCCAGGCAGCTTGGCAGGCCAGGAGGCAGCTGGGTTCAACCAAAGGCCCAGATCACTGGGCAAGTTAATGGTGATGACACAGGGATAAAGTCAAACTAGGACGGCAACTTATGGCTCAGGTGCAGAAGAAGAGGGCCCACAGCTGTGGTGGAGCTGGGGACCAGCTCTCTTCCAGCAAAGCTCAGGCAGGGACTGAAGCTGAAATGGGTCTCCAGGCATTGGGGCAGGGTGTGAGGGAGGAACCTGGGGAGGCCCATCTGGGCCATAAGGTCTTATCGGTGCCTTGACGCGATGTGGCTAAACAGAATAGTGTCACAGCTTCAGACCTACATGAAAGAAAGTCAACGGGAGCTTTGCCATTGACTCCAAAGGCTCAGGATCCGACTGTAAACATGTTCTCACTTCACAGTTATTTCTTAGGCCCAGTGTTATCAGAGTAGGGAGCTACCAAACGGCTCACATCTGAAAGGATGTACCCAAAAGGTCAAAAATCACGTAAACCCGAGGTCAGTCAGCAGGCACTGGGAGTCTGGCAGAGACCCCCTCCTCAGATCCCTCCTCCTAACAACTGACTTAGCCTGGCAAGGCGTTCCCATTCAGAGGGAAATACTCAGTGTAAGAAAGGATTATTTAAGATGTATTCCTTCTGTATGCTGGGGGTTATGTTTCACAAGCAGGCAGCACACCAGCTGGGCTCTGATTCTTTGGTTTGTTTTACACAGAGGAACCCCAGTGCTGGGACGCAGCAGGACGGGGACTGCTGGGGTCTGACTGGTGAGATCCTCGGGGGAGTTGCAGGGCAGGGCTTCTCCAGTCAGGGCATGTCCCACCACCCCAGCCAGGCAGCTTGGCAGGCCAGGAGGCAGCTGGGTTCAACCAAAGGCCCAGATCACTGGGCAAGTTAATGGTGATGACACAGGGATAAAGTCAAACTAGGGTCAGGTGCAGAAGGAGAGGGCCCACAGCTGTGGTGGAGCTGGGGACCAGCTCTCTTCCAGCAAAGCTCAGGCAGGGACTGAAGCTGAAATGGGTCTCCAGGCATTGGGGCAGGGTGTGAGGGAGGAACCTGGGGAGGCCCATCTGGGCCATAAGGTCTTATCGGTGCCTTGACACGATGTGGCTAAACAGAATAGTGTCACAGCTTCAGACCTACATGAAAGAAAGTCAACGGGAGCTTTGCCATTGACTCCAAAGGCTCAGGATCCGACTGTAAACATGTTCTCACTTCACAGTTATTTCTTAGGCCCAGTGTTATCAGAGTAGGGAGCTACCAAACGGCTCACATCTGAAAGGATGTACCCAAAAGGTCAAAAATCACGTAAACCCGAGGTCAGTCAGCAGGCACTGGGAGTCTGGCAGAGACCCCCTCCTCAGATCCCTCCTCCTAACAACTGACTTAGCCTGGCAAGGCGTTCCCATTCAGAGGGAAATACTCAGTGTAAGAAAGGATTATTTAAGATGTATTCCTTCTGTATGCTGGGGGTTATGTTTCACAAGCAGGCAGCACACCAGCGCCTTCCCAGAGTCCCAGCCGAGCTCCTGCAGCAGTCCCCTACCAGCACATTGGCTTGAGATCTGATGGGAGAGATAAATGTTTGCTTATGCAGCCTGTCAGCACCTTTTGCTAAGGCAGTGATGACATTACAGTTTTGTCCTGTTTAAATACCAGCTAATATCTTCAGCATGCAGTAAAATTGCAAACTTTTCACCACATTCACTTCGCTTGCCATATTTGATGAATACACTTTTTAAGCATCCTTCCCCCTACAATTTATATGTACATACATATATAGAGTTATATATATATATTTTTTTTTAGTTTTCTTGGCTATTCTCCTTCACCTTGTAAAAATGACTGGGCTTGGCAGACGATATATTGAAAAAGAAAAGCCTTGCTAAAATTGCCCTCCCTTTAGGGTAGCATTTAAAGCATTTTGCTAATGACATATCACATTATTGCAGGCAGTGCTTTAACTGACAACCACGGAAACACACAGCATTGGAATCACTCCGTATTGGCAAGCTGTTTAACCCACCCTGTTAGCGGCTCCTGCACCGAGCCTGAGATGGCAAAGGTTCCTGTTTCCATTTAGCAATCTATTTACAGTTGTTCTACGCTTTCTTGCTCTGCTCTGGTAGAATGTGCTCTAGTCTAGAAGTGGGATTACAAATTGTGGTTTTTTTCTGACATGATGCAATTCCACTCAAGGTGGTTTATGCCACAGTATGGCATCTACCCATATGTTATTGATGTAGCATTCAGAGCAATTAGTGACTTTCTCATTCTTGTTTGGATGCCTTCTGCTAATAAGCAATAAAACTGGAACACTCATTTTCCAGGTGGAATGGGAAAGCACACTGTGATCCATGTGGCAGTACTCTTCCACACAGTTCTTTTGCTGCAGTTTTAAAATCAAGCCTAATAATGGTCTGAGAAGCTGCACATATTAAGACAGCTATATTGATGCAAGAAATTGAAGGAATGTACAAACACAATACTCTCACAATATTTATTCATCCAGTTTGTTGTGCCAATGTCCTAGATGGTCCTGAAATGGCCACCAGTACAAAAGAACTATTTCCCTTCCTCTCCTATTAAATGAAGAGGATGTTGCAGCCAGATGGGTTCGCACTACAGCATGTGTATAAGGATTTCAGTCATTCTAAATGGGCAGAAATTAAAAAAAAAAAAACAAGAAAAAGAAAAAAACCTTGAAATGTTTTGCTGGACAAAAGATACGACAGGTTTTCAGCTCTTGGCAGATTTATTCACCGAGAGCTTTCCATTTTTTTTTGGTGAAAAGTGCTAAAATGGAAAGCCTGGGCATTTTTCTCCACCAAACTCAAGGAGAAATGTGGGTGCAAACCATGCAGCAGCAAAGCTGCTCAGACCCTGAAAACCTGGATACACATTGATCCAATTCCCAGGGATCCTGTTGCAGTGGTCCTAGGGCTTGTGTCAGAAACGCTGTTAAAGGCTACCTGCCATAATGTGTCACTGCTTTCTGTGTCCCATTCTCTAATGTCTTGTGCCTTTCGTGTCAGGTAGGAGGGAGGCACAGCTATTCTGTACCCAAAGAAGGCCACTAGTGCCCTGTGCCTACTCTCACAAACACATGGCTAAAGAAAAAGCTTGAGACTCGAGCCTGGTACGTGTAATTCACATAACATGGCTCAATGAGTCAGTCAGCCTTGAAATGTTTTGCTGGACAAAAGATACGACAGGTTTTCAGCTCTTGGCAGATTTATTCACCGAGAGCTTTCCATTTTTTTTTGGTGAAAAGTGCTAAAATGGAAAGCCTGGGCATTTTTCTCCACCAAACTCAAGGAGAAATGTGGGTGCAAACCATGCAGCAGCAAAGCTGCTCAGACCCTGAAAACCTGGATACACATTGATCCAATTCCCAGGGATCCTGTTGCAGTGGTCCTAGGGCTTGTGTCAGAAACGCTGTTAAAGGCTACCTGCTATAATGTGTCACTGCCTTCTATGTCCAGTTCTCTAGTGCCAGTCTTGTGCCTTTCGTGTCAGGTAGGAGGGAGGCACAGCTATTCTGTACCCAAAGAAGGCCACTAGTGCCCTGTGCCTACTCTCACAAACACATGGCTAAAGAAAAAGCTTGAGACTCGGGCCTGGTACGTGTAATTCACATACCATGGCTCAATGAGTCAGTCAGTATCCCAAGAGCAATTAGCACAAGACACATTTGAGGATGCCATGTGTAATAATTCTGGATGTTTTTAAGCGACATGGATTTATCGGTTACTGCAACGTTTGCATAAACATGTTGTTTCACTGTGCCTTTTGGCAGACTCATGTTGGGTCCAGGTTTGTGGTCTGGCATCCTTCAGCACTTATAGCTGAATATTAAGTATAAAACCATACTTTATAGTAATAAGAAGGTTACAATTTTTAAATGTACTGAAAAGTCAGGAAATGTAGAAATTAAGCAGCTGCTTTTTGATCTCTTTTTTACCAGTCTAAATCCAAAGTAGCTGGATGGAGCCACTCCGATTTGACATGGGGATAAATGAAGCCTGGGACTTGGTCCTGGATCACTGCAGCAGTAGACACTGTCCTGTGCATTACTCTCCAGAGGATGCCAGAAGAACAATGGTGTTGCTCATTAAATGACCAGAAAGCAGAGTGCTCTCCAATGCCACCATCAACTGGTGCTCTCTGGGACCAAAGCTGCAGACTCTACAGTTGGTAAGTGGGATGAGTTTATTTAAGCAAGTTCATCCAAATCCTTTTTCTGACAAAATTAGATTTTAGCTAGGTTAGCATTTTGCACAACAACGACAACAAAAAGCCAGGAGAATATTTGCCCTTATTAAAACAGGGTGAATCACTGACAAAGGACATTCACACTGCTGGTGAATCCCATGTGCCAGGCAATCTCAAGCATCGGTGTTGTCTTGCCTACAGGTACATCTGTGCAAGCACGGGCTGTTACCCTCCAGTCTGATGTGCTGCTGTGGCTGTTTGTACTCTTCAGTTCATAATCTGTGACCCAAACACAGACTCAACCTACAGAAAACCCTACGTGTCACTGGCCAGGCAGACTACTTTCCATCAGCTCACCTTTGTTTGCTTTTGCTTTTTTGTAAACTGAGCAGAGATGTTATAGCAGGTCTGAAATCTGCTTTGGGTATCTTCATGGCTTGCTGACTTCTCCTTTTAGAAAACAATTATAAGGCTTCTTTTTCTTGCACACTGTGCCCTTATTGTAAACAGGATCTACGCCAATCCTTTCCACCTGCTGATCTGTGTGAGCAAACAGCCCTGGCTTGAGAGGCAGAAAGATTGTGGATGTCACAGTTATTTCTGCAGTGATTGTCTGACCACGGCCCAGAACTTTTAAAGCTCTGTACCTAATACACCGAGCTGCTCTCTTGCCCTCTTTCTTCTTCTTTCATGTTTCATATTTCGATTTTGTCCAAGGTACAACTATGTCAGCATGTGTAGTGAAAACATTAACCTAAATAATACATAACGCTTATTTTCAAGTGAAAATAATGACAGCAACTGGTATTTTAGAGCCACTCTCATTGGATTACTGAGGCTTTGCTTATCAAAGAAGATGGGATAAATAAGACAGCAAGGTTAATATTGTTAATCTTCCTAAGCCTTTCAGCAGAATTTCTATTATTGTAATCAGATGCCACAGGTATTCCTTGGCTTGTCTATACCTCTTTAAGATATCATTACATTTCTCCGCTTTGAAATATGTGAGACCCTCAGGCAATTCACCTCTGTGTCTGGTTTCTGCTTGTATTTTTGCATTATGCAGCTGATTTGCTAAGAAGCTCCATTTTGAACTAAGGAGAAAC
Source organism: Calidris pugnax (assembly GCF_001431845.1). Classification (NCBI taxonomy): domain Eukaryota; kingdom Metazoa; phylum Chordata; class Aves; order Charadriiformes; family Scolopacidae; genus Calidris; species Calidris pugnax. The sequence continues at coordinate 794,698 of NW_015090809.1, forward strand.
ACTGCTGTTTTGTTAGCACATTAACCCGTTCCGGATGACGAGTCCCCACGTTATCATGCATTAACATTTTGTCTCCAGAAACCCCTTCACCTTGTAAAAATGACTGGGCTTGGCAGACGATATATTGAAAAAGAAAAGCCTTGCTAAAATTGCCCTCCCTTTAGGGTAGCATTTAAAGCATTTTGCTAATGACATATCACATTATTGCAGGCAGTGCTTTAACTGACAACCACGGAAACACACAGCATTGGAATCACTCCGTATTGGCAAGCTGTTTAACCCACCCTGTTAGCGGCTCCTGCACCGAGCCTGAGATGGCAAAGGTTCCTGTTTCCATTTAGCAATCTATTTACAGTTGTTCTACGCTTTCTTGCTCTGCTCTGGTAGAATGTGCTCTAGTCTAGAAGTGGGATTACAAATTGTGTTTTTTTTCTGACATGATGCAATTCCACTCAAGGTGGTTTATGCCACAGTATGGCATCTACCCATATGTTATTGATGTAGCATTCAGAGCAATTAGTGACTTTCTCATTCTTGTTTGGATGCCTTCTGCTAATAAGCAATAAAACTGGAACACTCATTTTCCAGGTGGAATGGGAAAGCACACTGTGATCCATGTGGCAGTACTCTTCCACACAGTTCTTTTGCTGCAGTTTTAAAATCAAGCCTAATAATGGTCTGAGAAGCTGCACATATTAAGACAGCTATATTGATGCAAGAAATTGAAGGAATGTACAAACACAATACTCTCACAATATTTATTCATCCAGTTTGTTGTGCCAATGTCCTAGATGGTCCTGAAATGGCCACCAGTACAAAAGAACTATTTCCCTTCCTCTCCTATTAAATGAAGAGGATGTTGCAGCCAGATGGGTTCGCACTACAGCATGTGTATAAGGATTTCAGTCATTCTAAATGGGCAGAAATTAAAAAAAAAAAAAACAAGAAAAAGAAAAAAACCTTGAAATGTTTTGCTGGACAAAAGATACGACAGGTTTTCAGCTCTTGGCAGATTTATTCACCAAAAAATTGATCCAATTCCCAGTGATCCTGTTGCAGTGGTCCTAGGGCTTGTGTCAGAAACGCTGTTAAAGGCTACCTGCTATAATGTGTCACTGCCTTCTATGTCCAGTTCTCTAGTGCCAGTCTTGTGCCTTTCGTGTCAGGTAGGAGGGAGGCACAGCTATTCTGTACCCAAAGAAGGCCACTAGTGCCCTGTGCCTACTCTCACAAACACATGGCTAAAGAAAAAGCTTGAGACTCGGGCCTGGTACGTGTAATTCACATACCATGGCTCAATGAGTCAGTCAGTATCCCAAGAGCAATTAGCACAAGACACATTTGAGGATGCCATGTGTAATAATTCTGGATGTTTTTAAGCGACATGGATTTATCGGTTACTGCAACGTTTGCATAAACATGTTGTTTCACTGTGCCTTTTGGCAGACTCATGTTGGGTCCAGGTTTGTGGTCTGGCATCCTTCAGCACTTATAGCTGAATATTAAGTATAAAACCATACTTTATAGTAATAAGAAGGTTACAATTTTTAAATGTACTGAAAAGTCAGGAAATGTAGAAATTAAGCAGCTGCTTTTTGATCTCTTTTTTACCAGTCTAAATCCAAAGTAGCTGGATGGAGCCACTCCGATTTGACATGGGGATAAATGAAGCCTGGGACTTGGTCCTGGATCACTGCAGCAGTAGACACTGTCCTGTGCATTACTCTCCAGAGGATGCCAGAAGAACAATGGTGTTGCTCATTAAATGACCAGAAAGCAGAGTGCTCTCCAATGCCACCATCAACTGGTGCTCTCTGGGACCAAAGCTGCAGACTCTACAGTTGGTAAGTGGGATGAGTTTATTTAAGCAAGTTCATCCAAATCCTTTTTCTGACAAAATTAGATTTTAGCTAGGTTAGCATTTTGCACAACAACGACAACAAAAAGCCAGGAGAATATTTGCCCTTATTAAAACAGGGTGAATCACTGACAAAGGCCTACAGGTACATCTGTGCAAGCACGGGCTGTTACCCTCCAGTCTGATGTGCTGCTGTGGCTGTTTGTACTCTTCAGTTCATAATCTGTGACCCAAACACAGACTCAACCTACAGAAAACCCTACGTGTCACTGGCCAGGCAGACTACTTTCCATCAGCTCACCTTTGTTTGCTTTTGCTTTTTTGTAAACTGAGCAGAGATGTTATAGCAGGTCTGAAATCTGCTTTGGGTATCTTCATGGCTTGCTGACTTCTCCTTTTAGAAAACAATTATAAGGCTTCTTTTTCTTGCACACTGCGCCCTTATTGTAAACAGGATCTACGCCAATCCTTTCCACCTGCTGATCTGTGTGAGCAAACAGCCATGGCTTGAGAGGCAGAAAGATTGTGGATGTCACAGTTATTTCTGCAGTGATTGTCTGACCACGGCCCAGAACTTTTAAAGCTCTGTACCTAATACACCGAGCTGCTCTCTTGCCCTCTTTCTTCTTCTTTCATGTTTCATATTTCGATTTTGTCCAAGGTACAACTATGTCAGCATGTGTAGTGAAAACATTAACCTAAATAATACATAACGCTTATTTTCAAGTGAAAATAATGACAGCAACTGGTATTTTAGAGCCACTCTCATTGGATTACTGAGGCTTTGCTTATCAAAGAAGATGGGATAAATAAGACAGCAAGGTTAATATTGTTAATCTTCCTAAGCCTTTCAGCAGAATTTCTATTATTGTAATCAGATGCCACAGGTATTCCTTGGCTTGTCTATACCTCTTTAAGATATCATTACATTTCTCCGCTTTGAAATATGTGAGACCCTCAGGCAATTCACCTCTGTGTCTGGTTTCTGCTTGTATTTTTGCATTATGCAGCTGATTTGCTAAGAAGCTCCATTTTGAACTAAGGAGAAACACTGCTGTTTTGTTAGCACATTAACCCGTTCCGGATGACGAGTCCCCACGTTATCATGCATTAACATTTTGTCTCCAGAAACCTAGACTCCTGACTTCTGTACTCAGCTCACTGCCCAGCATGGCAACGGAGCACTTGAAAACTCTTTAAAAAAATGCTTTAAAAAAACCCACTCTTCCAGACTCCTGATTCTGACTTCTGTACTCAGCTCACTGCCCAGCATGGCAACGGAGCACTTGAAAACTCTTTAAAAAAATGCTTTAAAAAAACCCACTCTTCTTCTTTATGTTTTTTTTTTTCCCCCACTACTAACCACAAAGTCTGCAGCAATTACACCTGCAATGAATCTGGGTCATTGTGTTCCTTACACCTCTTGCTGAACACGGCATTTTCATTTTCTCTAGAGAAAGTTCCTCTAACAGGGATCGCCACAGTTTGCCAGAAAGCAGAACCAACGAAGCTTATTGTCACACTGCCATTAAAATTGGCTGGTTTGGGTCGGTAGAGACATGCATTATGTTATGTTTTCTGTTCCAGAGGTGAAGGTTGCAGGACTTTCCACGGGGATTGACTGCGGAGTCCAGTCAAACAATTAAATCTGTATCATTGTAAGAACGAAGTTCAGGCGTAAGTTACACCCATTCCTCAAAAAGAGAGCCTCAGATAACCTAAACTTATAAGGACCCCCACAAAATGAAGCTGAGAATTGTTGGTGGAGCAGCCAAGGAATCAGAGGCTGAAGGGAGAGGCAACAGGGACTGCTGATCACTGGGGAGCTGTATCTGATGACTGCTAGAAGAGGGGATGTGCTGAACTAAACCTCCTCTTGCCTTACCTGCATATGCATATGCAGGCATATGTATTTGTGTATATATAAACAATCCGAACTACTGCCAAATCAAAAGTTGTTCGTCCAAATCACCTGTGGGCTATGCTCAGGAAAATACAATAAACACAGTTATCAAAAATGTGATCAATCCCCTCAACCGCATTTCAAGCTCGGTGTTAAGTAACAAGCAGAAGAGCTCTTTTCCTCTTACCACTTTTTCATCTTTCCCCCCCATGTACTGGGTTACAGCTATTTTGTTTTGTTCTGGCCATCACATGCTAAAGGACAGTAACAAAACTACCTTGGGTTTTGGTTTTTTTCCTTTGGAGTCCCAGCAAGCACACTGTCTCCTTTCTGTGATTATTCTCCGGTGGCAAGTTAACAGAGAATTGTGGCTTTTTACTACCAGTTGAATCTAACAGTATTGCTCCTTTTTCATTAGTGCAAGACATAACCCTTGACATTATAGGCAGTTACTAATTTAGCCAGTTTTCTGGGAAGAAACAATTTATTTCGGAAAATTTGGTGATTTTTTTTTTTTACATTGTTTAATTGTATGATTGTGGTCAGGTAAAAACTGTCCACAAACTGACTAAACTTGAGATGGAGTTACTGGGAGAGCATGAAGTGGTAAGAAGAACAACAATCCACTTCTCCAAATCATTTATCTATAGTAAACATACTAATCCAATCCTAAGTAGAACAAAAAACTTTTTTTTTTATTCATTCTGAGATTTATTTCAAATGAAACACTCTGCAAAAAGTATCTAAAATAATAAGAATGGGTTATATATTTGAAATACCAGAGGTAGACAAACAAGTCTGAGCACAGCTCATTGTTCGCTTTTCCTTCAAACTATGCACACACTGCTATTAATTATTTTTCTTTCATGTGTGCATCCTGGTCATGCATTATTAAAATAAACTTTCACAAATCAGAAGCTAATAGGACAACTGAGAATGAGTTTTCATTCACTTGACTGCAAGTGGAACTGCTGACCGTATTTAAAAAAAATAATATTTTCCATTAGTTAGAATTAACAGCAGCTTGCTATATGAAATACGATTTGTGGGGTAAGGCTCCGTAAGAATGTTACTGTCAGCTCCATTGTGAAATACAGTCATAGACAGCAAAGAGTCTAAGGACTGAGGAAAGCTGAACAATCTCCTAGGATCTTCTTGGTGACTCCCGTGTGGGACGATGTTTCACTGGCTGCCTAGCTCTGAGGGCCCCAGGCAACTTCTGACCAAGTACACACCAGCAAGGCAGGCAGGAGAGCAGAGTGGAGAAGCTGAGCAGGGTATGAGGCTTAACCTTTCCTTGGGGGGCAGGAATACATACCAGGGTTGAAAAACGCGTAGCTTTTTCACGCAGAATGTATGAATACACTCATTTCTAGTCCTTATGAGATAAATAAAATCCCCCTGTGAGATGCGTAAGAGCCCAAGCGAATCAGTTTCCCCCCTCCCCCCAAATTCCCTAATTCTCAATCTGTGAGTCTACAGATCTGACTGTAAGTGAAAGCTGAAGTCCATCACAAAATGTGTCCCCTTTGAAAAAGACCACAGGGAGGCTTGCCAAGAGAACATGCTATTACACTGCGAGAGGTCGGTAGTGCTGTCTGTTTTCACATGGAACTTTTGGGATGAGCTGCTAGTGACACCTACAAGAGAGAGATTTCAATGACATAAAACCCACTTAATACTTTTTCCTCTACCTGTTTTCCTTGTACTTTAAATGGATACTTGGAACATGAAATGATTAATTTGGAAAAATTCACGTACCAGAGAATGTGATGAGAGCTTTGGAGCTGGAGCCTAACCCCAATTGAAAATCAGGTAATTTATGGGGCTTTATATTAACTTCCAAGTAAACTCAGCCTGTGTTCTGAAGTCCTACATTTGGCTGCTCCTAGATCTCTGTTTCATCACAAAAAAACCCACTCTGGTCCCTTTTACAGCCTTGTCAGAGATGAACAGTCCTAGCAGCCATGACACAAAATTAACTATCCCTTCTTAAGCAGTGGGTCTTTGGGAATCAGAAAAATAGCCTTTAAATAGTCCGCTAGTTTGTGCCCGGCCATGGGTATCTGTCAGTATGTACAAAGGCTCTCCTCTAATGTTAGCAAACTTCTTTAATCCCAGGTGGATGTTGCAGTAATGAAGCCGAGAGGTTATCTCAGCCTCCTGGAACCTAAAGCCATTGCATGGCCATTAAAAGAAAGTAGCCCAAACCACCAGCATGCTAGTGGTAATGTGTGGTGAACAACTTTTTGTAGGGGAAAGGCATGTTTATGAGTTTCCCTTAAGCAATGCAAGAAGACTGATCTCCTCATGTTAATGCAAGATCCTGGACTGTAATTTCAAATTTGCTTTTCTCCTCAAGGCCTCTCGCTTTATACTGCTGGCCAAGATTTTCAAAATTAAGAGTAAACATCTCAGATGCATCAGTGTTGTATGCAACAACAGAGCCTGGTCATAGCTTCAAAAGAGATGTTCAGGCAATTAGGAAGTTTAGGACGAAGGAAGTGATCATTGTAGTGGCTATTTTAAAAGGCAAAGTTGATAGGATCATTCCAGAAATGAGCAAGAGAAAAAACCAAATCCAGCCATGAATAAACGCTTCCTTGGATGAAACCATAGACAATGAGTTGCAGGTTAAACTTGAATAGCATACTATCTCAGTCTACAACATGTAAATACATATCTATAGTGTGAAGCCAAAACTACGTAGCCAAAATGGTTTTTGGCTCTGTAGACCTCAACTCAAAGTAAGTCATGTTAAGATTTGTAAGAAAAAAGTTATTTCTTATTCTGTATTCATTACAAATATATGAAGTTCATCAATAAGGTTAAAAAATAATACGCATCTTGGTCATAAATAGAAAACATGTATTTTAGGCTATTTTATTTGGTATGTTTTTCTGTAAAAAGCTTTGGGGCTCTGCATACGTTAAAGTTTAATTAAATTCCTTTCCTAAAGGCTGCTCTTTATTCCAAAAGGTTATGCCAAAGTAATGATTTTCAGTGCTTAAGTTGCTCTGCCAACATAGTTACTGGAGTACTTACTGACCGATACCATGCCAGGGGAGAAGGGAAGTGAATCAACTGTTGGGTAATTGCTTACTGTACCCTAGCTTTGAAAATATAATGCCTCAAACGTTGCACATTAGGGAATGTCTTGCTGCATTTGGAAGAGTGAAAGCAGAAAAGCTTTTCCTTTTGTAGCAATCCAGTCCTGTCGTGTTTTCAACATCGCCACAATCCAGAATCAGAATCACAGGAATTGTTGAGGCAGGAGGCACCTCTGAAGACCATGTATACAACCCCTTGCTCAAAGCAGTCACCTAGAGCATGATCATAGAATCATAGAATCATAGAATTGCCCAGGCCGGAAGGGACCTCCAAAGGCCATCTAGTCCGACCCCCCCGCAGTCAGCAGGGACACCCCCAACTAGACCAGGTTGCCCAGGGCCTTGTCGAGCCTCTCCTTGAATATCTCCAGGGAAGGGGCCTCAACCACCTCCCTGGGCAACCTGTTCCAGTGCTCCACCACCCTCACAGTAAAGAACCCCCTTCTAATCTCCAATCTAAATCTGTTCCCCTCCAGCTTGAAGCCATTGCCCCTCATCCTGTCACTACAGGCCTTTCTAAACAGGCTCTCCCCAGCCTTCCTGTAGGCTCCCTTCAGGTACTGGAAGGCTGCTATTAGATCTCCCCGGAGCCTCCTCTTCTCCAGGCTGAACAACCCCAGCTCCCTCAGCCTGTCCTCGTAGTAGAGGTGCTCCATCCCCCTGATCATCCTTGTGGCCCTCCTCTGGACCCTCTCCATCAGGTCTATATCCTTCTTATATTGAGGGCTCCAGACCTGCACACAATACTCCAGGTGAGGCCTCACCAGAGCAGAGTAAAGTGGCAGAATCACCTCTCTGGGCTGATGCTCTGGGCTGTGTTCAGTCTAGTTTGTGTGGCAAGGTTTCGGTAGCGGAGTGGGGAGGGAGGGGTGTGCTACAGGGGTGGCTTCTGTCAGAAGCTGCTAAAAGCTTCCCCCATGTCCAATAGAGCCAATGGAGTGGGCTCCAAGATGGACCCAAAGCTGAGCCCGCCATCGTCAGTGGTAGCACCTGTTGTAATAACATATTTAAGAAGGGGGAAAAAAACTGCTGTGAAATGGCAGCCGGAGGCGCAGAATGAGAAAATATGAGGGGAGCAACTCTGCAGACACCAAGGTCAGTGAAGAGTGGGCTCCAAGATGGACCCAAAGCTGAGCCCGCCATCGTCAGTGGTAGCACCTGTTGTAATAACATATTTAAGAAGGGGGAAAAAAACTGCTGTGAAATGGCAGCCGGAGGCGCAGAATGAGAAAATATGAGGGGAGCAACTCTGCAGACACCAAGGTCAGTGAAGAAGGAGGGGGAGGAGGTGTTCTGGCCGCTGGAGCAGATTCCCCTGCAGCCTGTGGTGAAGACCATGGCGAGTCAGGCTGTCCCCCTGCATCCCATGGAGGTTAACGGTGGAGCAGATATCCACCTGCAGTGCATGCAAGACCCCACACCACAACAGGTAGATGCCTGAAAGGAGGCTGTGACCCCATGGACAGCCCACATTGAAGCAGGTCTGCTGGCAGGAGTTGGCAACCAACACTGGAGCAGTCTGTTCCCAAAAGACTGCACAGTCCTGAAGGACTGTGGAAAAGACCCACGCTGGAGCAGCTTGTGAAGAACTGCAGCCTGTGGGGAGGACTCATATCCTTCTCTTTGGCTAAGTTTGTGGAGGCCTGCATCCCATGGGAGGGACCTCATGCTGGAGCAGAACCGTGTGAGGAGAAAGGAGCAGCAAAGACAACTTGTGATGAATTGACAACAAGCCCCATTCACCATCCCCCTGCGCTGCTCAGGGGAGGAGGCAGAGAAAATAGGAAGTGAAGTTGAGCCCAGGAAGAAGGGAGGGGTGGGGGAAAGTGTTTTAAGATTTGGTTTTATTTCTTGATGTTGATTTGATTGGTAATAAATTAAACTAATTTCTCTATGTGGAGTCTGTTTTGCCCATGTCGGTAATTAGTAAGTGTCTCATTCTGTCCTTATCTTGACCCACGAGCCATTTGTTGTATTTTTGTTCCCCTGTCCAGCCAAGGAGGGGGAGTCAAAAGCAGCTTGGTGGGCACCTGGTGTTCAGCAGAGAAAACCCACCACAGAATCTCTGAGGATGGAGATAGTCTCCAGTGTTAAACCACCACTACAGCAAAGAAAATAAGTTTTTTCATATGTTTAAAGGAATGGGATTGTCCTGTATTTCAATTTGTGCTCATTGACTCTTGTCTTTTCCACACCACTGAGAAGAGTCTGTCTCTGTCATCTTTACTCCCATTACATTGATCAGATTCCCCCTAGGCCTCCTCTTCTCCAGGCTGAACAGTCCCAGCTCTCAACCTCTCTTAATATGACAGATGCTCCAGTGCCCTGATCATCTTCATCACCCTCTTCTGGACTCTCTTCACTATGTCTATGTCTTTCTTGTACCAGGAAGCCTAGAACTGGACACAATGCTCCAGTGGCGACCTCACCAGTGCTGTGTAGAGGGGAAGGATGACCTTCTTCAGCCTGCTGGCAACATTCTGCCAAAAACAGCCTAGTGTTAACTTCATTAGCTTATGATCAACCTGCTGTCCACCAGGAACCCCACGTCTTTCTCTGCAGAGCTGCTTTCAAGCCGGCAAAACCCCAGTGTGTACTGGCACATATGATGATTGCTCCCCTGGGTCAGGGCTTTGCATTTCCCTTTGCTGAACTTCATGAAGTTCCTGTCCACCCATTAATCCAGCCTGTTGAGGTCCCTCTAAATAGCAGCACAACCCTCTGGTTTCCTCTTCAAACCCGTTAAGGTGCACTCTGTCCCATCACGTAGGTCATTAATGAAGAAATTGGAACCAGTATTGATCCTTCACATACACCACCAGTGACTGGCTGCTAGCCGTGCTGCTGATCACAACCCTCTGAGCCTGGCTGTTCAGCTGTTTTTCAATCCACCTCACTGTCCACTTGTCTAATGTACGTTTCCTCAGGTTGCCTATGATTAAGGTGTTGAAAGCCTTATTAAAGTCAAGATAAGCAACATCCATTCTTCTTCTCTCATCCACTAATCCAGTCATTTCTTTGTAGAAGGCTGTCAGGTTGATCAGACGTGATTTCCCCTTCATAAATCCTTGCTGACTACTCCCAGTCAGCTTCCTGTCCCCAGTATGTTTGGAAATGTTTTCCAGGTGGATTTGCTCCATCACCTTTGCAAGAATTGAAGTGAGGCTGAACAGCCTGTAGTTCCCTCGATCTTCCTTCCTGGGCTTCTTGAAGGTTGGCGTGACATTTGCCTTCTTCCAGTCCACGGGAACTTCCGATCACCACAGTCTTTCAAAGATAATTGAGAGTGGCCTCACAATGCCATCAGCCGTTCCCTCAGCACTTGTAGGGGCACCCCACCAGCTCCCACGGGCTTGGGTATGTCCAGTTTGTTTAGATGTTCCCTAACCTGATCCTTCTCCATGGAGAGTAAGTATTTCTTGCTCCAGATCTTCCTATTGCTCCGAGTGCCCCAGGACTCCTGAAGGCCAGTCTTATCAAGAAAGAGTAACCTAATAAAGGCTTTGAATGCAGTCCTTTGGATGCAGTCCTGAGTAACATGCTCTAGCTCTAGGCAATCCTGCTTCAGCAGGGGAGTTGGACTAGATGATCTCTATGGTCCCTTCCAACTCTAGAAATTCAGTGAATTTCAGTGAAATACTTAAGCTTTCTCTGTGTCTTTTTCACCAGGTCTCCTGCCCCGTTCATAAGCAGGCCCACGTTTTTCCCAGTCTTCCTTTTGCTGTTGATGTACTTCTAGAAGGCCTTCCTGTTGCCCTTCACAGCAGGGGGCTGTGCCTCCACAGGTAGTCTCACAGGCATTACCTTCTTCCAGTCCTCTCTAGTTCATGACTGTGCCTAAAGGCGCAATCTAGCTGTCAAACTGCAGGCATTTCCCAGACCACCAGATGTCTGCTGACTTCAGAAAGTTAATGTACACCTTAGATTCTTCCATCTCCCAAAAGCTAAATAGTTCATTTTCTCTCTCTCTCTTTTTTTTTTTTTTTTTTTGTGAAAGCTATCTAAATTTCTCTCAATTATTTGTGACAACAACAATGTAGGCTCCTGCTATGCGGTGTTCTATAGTTTCTGATATAATCTGTTTTATTAATAAGTGGCTGCTCTTTGGAAAATGAAATATTTCTTGGTAATCATCACTGCAGGCATCAAATCATATACAGAAAAATAGCTCTGAAGATATCATTAATCCTTGAGCTGCCACACCTGACAAACATAAATATGGTTAAAGGATTCAGAAAACTCATTAATCAAAATACAAGTACTGAAATAGATTTCCTCTTGCTTTGAAGTGTATTGCCCTCATAACATTGGGAATTAGACCTTCATTCAAGTTTGATAGTGAACACTTCACAAAATAATAGATTTGGAGAATCAAGTTAAAGTTGGATGTTAACAAGGTTTCTATGCTGATGGAGAACTGCTTCAGAGGAATGTAGCTGGCTATACATATCTTTGTTGAAGTACCTGGGAACAAGATTTTCAAAACCATGTATTTTTCAAACATGGACCTTCCAGATCTTCATTCAAATTCTAAGCAAATGGCCTAATTTTCAACCGTTGAATAACCAAGTGCTTATAAAATGCTTTAGAAATCAAGTTTGGACACATAAGATCACACTTTCGCAAGCTACGTGACACTCAGGGCAATTTCACTGTGGGTTTAAGCTGATCAAAAATAGTAGTCCTGTTATATCCTCCACCCGTTCCCTCGGATTAACACCTGAAAGAAAAAAAAACCCAAAAACATAGCTTGCTGCACAAGCACTAATGCTGGCTACAGGAGAAGGGCTGGAGTTCAGAGGTAGACAGGAGAAGGGGATTTCCCTTTTGAGCACCAGCAAAGCTCCAGATTGCTTAACACAATCCCAGTGCTCCCTATGGGGGAAGAGAAAGGCAGCTGTGATTTAAGTACTGTAACAGCCAGTATTGCACCAGCGGCATAAATGGGACTCCTGCCTGTGCCCCCAGAGCAATTCAATAACCACCACCCAACAGTGCAGCTCAGAGCGGTGCCATATCCTCTCCTGAGAGGTGTAAAATAGACCAGAGGTAGGGTAAGACACCCCTCAGAAAAAAAGAGGAGGGCCTGCACCTGCCACCATAAGCCACAGCTCAGATCTACTTCCATGGTCACCATATCTGTTGCCCACAGTAATCTTTTATAGACCACGTAAAGACAAAACTCTCATTTAAAGACTGTTGAAACAATTGTGTTTAAAACTGTCCAGCCCTTGAAGTTTTCACATGGGGTACAAGTCTCAGTTTCAGTTTAGCTAAAACTGAATCTGCTTCTCTTTTTGCCTTCCCTTTCACCTCTGAAGAAAAAAAAGAAAAGCTACAATACAGAGTTACATTTCAACATGAAAAAGGACCTGTCTGATTAGCCTATTCCACAGATCAGAAATTTGGGATTCAATTTATTATAAATGCTATCCTTATACAGCTCAACAAAGTTTAATTTCATTAACACTTGGACTTCTCTAGAAAGCTTTGATTGCTGAAATGCATCAAATAAAGAGGCAATAAAGAGGACTCATGGTATTAATACATTTTTTGGCCAGAAACAAATGGTAAATATTTTCAAAGCTATTATCTGTCATGTTGGATCATATGGAGCCTTGGTATTATTAAAGAATTAAAAACAACCTTTGATTTTACTGAGGTTTGGCTAGTTTACAAATACTGTGATCTTTATTAAGGATACGGAATAACTTCAGAGAGATGTGCTCTTATCTTGGTTTGGCAAACGTGAAGTGCTTTTAGATCTCTGGTTTGCCTTCCAGCCAAACCTCGCAATGGGTTTTAATGTTGACAATGCTGCGAAATCACTCATGCCTAAAATGCAATAACTGTACTTGAAGTAGCCTCATTAAAAAATAGTTTCCAACATATATTTTTTAATCCTTCCTGTTCCACCTTTGAGAACGTGACATGATTTAGGTAGCGTAAGAATCTTACACATTACACAAAAACAGGTGGAAAAACTTCAAAGGTGAATATCCAAAATGTGCAAAATCACATATATCAGCCTCCTAATTAATATTTTATTCCCACTACCTTATTTACAGGGGGTTTAGTGTCCATCACATGATATCATCACATACACGCAATCTCCATTAGTGAGAGTGGTTTAGTTTCCCCTACCTGTCCCACAACCACATTATTCAGTTTCAGCCAAGCTTTGATACAGTAGCATATCCATGACACCTGGGCAATTAATTATTGTGACCTTAAGCATTGCTTGGCAAAGAGCCACGTATGGCACACAGCCCAATATGGCTCTGCGATTCAATTTACCATGGAAGAAAAAGTACCTAATCCTGAGGATTTGACATGAAAGCCCTTATATAGCTGCTCAGTCATCACCTGGAGGCGACAGCTCTGCTGGTATTGTTAGCAGATCTTCTGAGCTTTTTGAATTTTGATGTGCATTAGTTCCTGCCCAAATTCTCCAAACAAGGCTGAAATAAGGGGTCACTTCACCACATCTGACCCCTTTAAAAATAAAAGTTAAGGTGGTTGTTTTTCAAGTGAGCCGTGTATCTGTGCATCACACTGGGAAAGATTTACGATATGCCTTGAGTCTCTTATCTTCCGTTTCCAGTTTTATAGGGTGTGGAGGCACTACTGCAGGAAAGAGAAGGCTGCTATCAACACGTAAACTCAGGAGCAGCAGCAGAAGCAGCTGAATGAGTCGCACGAAATATTTCACGTTTGGAGATCCTCAGAAAAGCAGGTCTCTGACTACTCTAAACCAGCACAGAGCACCTCAGAGGACTGAATTCAGACAGACATCTTTCAGATGAATTGTTACAGTATGTTTCTCAGTGTACTGCATTCCAAATCTGCCATTATTTGCTCATTAATGTAATATCTAAGCCCACAGTTTAAAATTTAATACCAGAAAATGCATGCTACACAATTTGAATCAAGGAGCTTCAACGATCCCCTTAGCTGTTCCCTGACTCATTCCATTTCTTTCCCATGTTTTTAGGTTTTACACTTCACGCCACAGTTCACGAAACTTCAGCAGAGTTGCAGTGTGATTTATTTGTCTGCTGGCTTTATGGAAACTGTAACCCAAGGTGGTCTGTATGAATGTTTTAGTAATACGTTACACCTCCCTACCCCAGGGGTGAGACGAACATTGATCAAGGAGAAGCGTTTGATTAACCAGATACTTGCGATGTGCTGGAGTGAAATTTGGCATCAGAAAGGTTGTTCCACTCAAGCACGAGACTCATTCTCACCAGAAAAAGCACCTTCAGCATTTCTTAAGATACAAAATGAAAATTCACCTCCTCCTGCTCGAGTTGCTTGTTTGCCTCCAGAAGAGCTCTCCAGCCTGACATTTTTTTTCTGGAGGGGAGGGAGGGTGTTGAGAGATTTGACTACTGAACAGCACAGTCATCAGCATCCCGAAAGGGCAGGTTCAGGCAATAAATCTACGATCCCGTTTACCAAATGGCTTCTGGGCACCCTCGTCTCAGATGCGCAGCTACTAATTTTGACAGGGCAACCTGGCATAGAGGGGAAAACTCACAAAATATTCTTCGCTGAGGGGCTCCTCTTGTGAACGGGGCAAGCCTAGAGGAAGCCAGAACAAAGATATACTGAAAGGGACTGTGTCTTTTTTAACGTAAGGCTGCAAGAGCCTGTCGAAAAACCTGCTGAATTATGTCCCTGCTCTGTGTGCTCCCTGCGAATGACTGGGCAGCACCGGTTTTGTATCGCCAGACACCATTGTCGTTTCATGCTAATGACATTATGGTCATGACAAAAGGTGGCTGTTGTTGCTTACTTTCTGTATGAGTATCCACAAGGGGAGATGATAACGTATGTGATGAAATCCTCGCCCCCCCTGAACGGCAGAGCTCTCCTGGATGCCTACACCGAGACTCCATTTCCCCACAGAAAAGCAATTGTAGGTGAACTGCTACTTTTAGAGTTACAGCTGTGCCAGGAAGCCCCAATCAGTCCAGGGATCTCATTAAGCTAAACACTGTAACAAATGCATGGTAAGAGCCAGCCAGCCTTTGGCCCAAAGATAAAGAGTCTAGAGCAACAGAGGATAAGGGAGAAGCAGAGAGGAATGTGAAGGTACTTGCCCAGCACTGCAAAGTAGGTCCAGGGACAAAGTTCAGAACCAAATCTTTTGCAATCTCTGAATTTAATGTCAGACCGTACCACAGACAGTTGCGTGGTGGACCCCACAGAGAATGGCCAAACTTCTTATGAGATGCAGAACTACTACCCCCGTGCTAAGGACAGGTTTCTCCAAAAGTCAAATAAACCTCCAGTCTCCTTCTCCTGCCCCCAACCAATATGGGATCCCACAAGCACACTTTCTTATGGTATTTGTTTTTATTTACCTTCTAATCATTTTTTAAAACCCTCTCCCCAGCCTCTGGAACACACTAAACAATCATGATACCATAGTGGACTCCTAATAAATCCAGTGTTGTGCTATCTATCAGTAGTTGAGACACTTTCTGTAATGGTTCAAAGGTAACATCATGAAGACATGTGAAAAAAGCTGGAAATTCATGACAGAGATAGCATTGAAATCCTTGCAAATAACAATGGAGAGCAGTAGTACATATCTGTAAAATTAAAAGCAACTGTTGATATCAGTGTATTCAAGCACCAGCTCAACACCCCCGAGAATCTCTGCAGGTACAAGTGAAATTTTCTAATTGTATTTGCTTTGGCTGTTTTTGCTAAGAATAGTATCATTCTGCTTAATAGGCAAGAATATATGCTCAGGTTAGTATCAAATGCGATATGGGAGATTTCACTATTTTATCTGCATTAAGAAATTTTAAAACCTTCCTGAAGTTTACCAGACTACAAGGTGGTATTACAGTCACCCAAGGAAATGAATGTATAGCTGAGGGCGGAAAATGTTTTATAGTATCTGATAATACCTTAGGCATTGATAGGACATTTTTGTACAGGTTGAAAATGCATTCTTCATTTTTCACTGACAGCTGGTTAAAGGAGGAATGCAGTGAAAAGTCTATAAAAACTTTAAAAAAAACCAACCTGGATAGCTCTGCATGTCTGTTTTTCTCCTGCTTATGCTAAGAAGTGATGTGCAGTTGTTAACAGTATTTTTTGGATTCAGTGCCACCTTGGCCTATAACCACACCAGGCAACAAAGAGCCTACAGCACTTCTTGAACCAGGAAAGAACAGGGGTTTGCATCTCTTTTTAATACAGTAGGGCAGAAAAATTGGCGGCAACTTTTTATGCAATTCTTTTTCTTCAGCTTGCACTTGCACTTCAGTCTACGTGCTGCCACTCCAGCAGACTGGCTTTTGTTCCTTCTCTTCCACTGGAAGATACTTTCTGTAGGGCAGCACAGCTAGTTTTGGGGTCTGTTCTTATTTCTTTTGGTTCTTCCGTGTCAGATAGTGCTGATCATTGATTCCCACTCGATATATTTTCTTTCCTTGATTTTACAATACTGTCCTTGTCTCTTTCTTCTCCTACCTTTGTAGCTGCTTCTCCTACATCTCCTTTGGGAGACTGTGTTCTTTCTTTTTCTAACATTCTCTGGGCCAGCTCTTTCCTCTGTTTCTAGTGTCTTCTTTTTTCTTCCTCACAACCTGCTCCTACTCTTATCTCCTCTTAGGACCTCAGCTGCTATTTCAGCCTGATCAGCCGCTCTCCATCCAATCCTACATATTTCTCAGCTTCAGTAACATCTGCTACTTGATGTCTCAGTGTCTACTTAAAGGTATAATGGCTAAAGCCAATGATGTGACTCTCTTCAGTCACAATTCTCTGCCAGTGTTGAAGTCCTCACTTTCCTTCTGTAATGCCATCTCTAACAGCTCCTCCCACTCTCTAAACCTTTAACAAAAGAAATCTGTACCTTTTAGCATTTTTTTAGTGTTACACTTTTGAGAGCATCTTGTTCCTTTGCGTTCACACAAACACAGTTTAGATACAGGTCCTTCCTAAGCATCATCTCGCTTCTTGTTTGTGACAATCTAGCCAAAAACAGTTCTACTAATGAAGGACTTCCTGCAAGAGTATCTTCATTAATCTGTCCTTTCTCCCTTTCCCAGTGCTCCCTCCTTTCTTTGAATCTCTTCAAAAAAGAAGACTACACAGATTAAAGAGGCATACGTCCATCAGTAGTCATCAAGCATGATGGTCCAGGTGTGCTTTCCCAGAAGTGTATAAACTGATGATTGCAGCAAGTTGGAACGTTATATTTGGAGAACGATTCCTGTACACCTGTCTGTTACTGGCCCATATGTTGGACACTGGTTACGGGGCCAGTTGCTCTGCTAAAGTCACCATGTTATATCCCCAAAGTTCTCCTATAACTTAATGGGATAACAAATACATTTTTCTGATAACCAATAAATCTTAGAATCATAAAATGGTTCAGGTTGGAAGGGACCTTAAAGATCATCTAGTTCCAACTCTCCTGCCACAGGCAGGGACACCTCCCACTAGACCAGGTTGCTCAGATCCCCATCCAACCTGGCCTTCAAAATTTCCAGGGACGGGGCATCCACAGCTTTTTAATGTTATCTATGACCTTTGTCTTTTTCCTCCCTTACACAAGCACTTCCCCTTTCTTCACAAGAAGGACTCACTTTGCGAACTCCTGTGGACTAGGATCCCATCTTATTTATTTGTCTTGAAAACTTCCCAGCACTTTTATGGGAACACCTAACGTGATGATTATTAATAACAAGAAAAATGATACTATGATGAGAGCAGCAGAACTGCTGCTGGCAGAATTATTTGCAATCCTAATTTCACACATACAACATGCTGTCCTGAGCTTCTTCCCTTTAGGTAGTATCAGCTGGGGTTTTGTTTTGTTTTGTTTTTCCTTTTCCAATTCTGCTGCAGGCAGTTTACTTTGCAGCTTCCATCCATTAATCTCAAAGTACTTTAACACAGAGGAATTAATTAAGACTCTTAGATACGAGAATTAATTAAGACAGTAGTAGGCATGTTTTATCATCTCCATGTTGCACATGGGGGAACTGAGGTGAAGAAAGAGTTGCCCAATTCTTTTGCAGAGCTGGAAATGTACTTAGGCATGTATCATATCCTCTCAATTTGGTGTATAAGAATGTCCTTTCTCTCTTAACGTTGTGAGGCAAATATCCAGTTTACCAAGTAAAATACCACTGACACGCAGTCCTATTATTCAAAATGGAAACACTTCCCTCAGGCAAATAACTTGGCCAGTCAAATTTCTAAACACATCCTTCTTTCTTATTTCAGACAGAAAGAAGTACACAGCACGAAAAGCAAACCACTGTAACTACTGTGGGATCTGATAACATTTATACTCCTCTAAAGACTCAACCCGATACCTGAAATCTGTAATCTTATCATTCTCCTTCAACAGACTCTCCCTCTTTCTCAGCATTCACATGTATACTTCTGTTTGATAAAGAAAGAAATATAAACCTAATGACTTATGATTTTTATCTGCAGTTCATGAAACCTTTGCACAGCTGACGCTGTACTGCCACGCTTCTGAAATGCAAGAGTGCCACCTACAGAGGATGCTAAAAAATGACTTTTTCACAAACCATCAGTACGGAAAAAGCACAGCAGCGATATTTCTTTTCCAGACAAGCCCTGCTGGGAAACTCAGAAGCACATCCATAAACCTGAGCAGAAGCTACATATTCACTTACTGAAGCCCAAACGTTCACTGGGAGCAGCGGTCCTTTATTTTCATAAATAAACATTAATAAAGAGCAATCAAATACTACTTTTTAATACCTGGCATATGTATTCTCTAAGTATGAGAATCACAGCATATTTCCCTACCACTGCACTAGCCACTCACATTGGGCAGAGCAGCACATCAGCTGGGATCTGCCCCTGCTCTGCAACCTCCATATAATTTGCCAACTGCTCTTGGGTATGCTGGACACTGGAAATCTAGATCTGTATGCATATATGTAGATATACTAGAGACACTATACACATTACATACTGGATACAGTCTGCATGATATCCCCCACAAGGGCCCTGCTTGGAAAGAAACCTTCCAGAAAGTATGACCCCAGGTTGTGTTGCAGCCCCTTCCTGCTATATGAGGAGATGCAGGTCTAGCACACAACCCATATACACAAGTATTATCTCCTTCCGCGTCTCCTCCCTGCCAAGTTGAGACTGTGAGTCACATCTATATGTTCCATTATGAAGTTTCTTCTAAACCACAGTATTTGGCAGGTCCCTTTTACTCTCAACAGAGCTATTTACTTAAAACTGAACCAGCCTGTCATTAAATATTAAAAAAGGTAACAGTTTTAGTATATTCAGTCCTTCAGCCCTGCTTTAAAAATTTGAATATTATCCAAAAATTGGTGCAAAGTTGTTTAAACAAGAAAGAACAGTTAATTAAATTTAGTCTCTATGCTGACGTACTACATTTTTTGTATTTGGGCTGATTATAATGGGCAAACCTCATTATTTTAAAGCTAAGCCATTTGCATTTGTAATTAGACCCAGTTCTGAAAAAAGTTGAAATACTTCTCAAATTACAGTTTAGGCCTCTGGTATTTTGACTAAAAATTATTTGTGATATTAGTTCAAATTACACATGTTGGACTGGAGAATATTAAATCAATACAGGCTTGAAAACCAAGGTGGGAATTAATTACTTAGTTAATTTCTCCGACCTTGTTCTACAATATTACTGAGAGAAGGAAGTGAATAGAAAACATTCTACTCACCCACTGTCATACCATCCATGTAACGCTTGATGATATCAAAGGAATCTCTTAAATTTCCTTCTGTTATGTCAAATATGATATCTGCCTGGTTGGCCGGATATGTAGGTGTGATGGCACGAAGAAAAATAATCTCTGCAAACAAAAAGTATGACAGAATGTACTGAGAAGTATTCGAAAACATCACTGAAGAACCTGACAGCATTTGATCCAAAATTACTTGTCCTCAAAGCTGGAAGAGGACACCACCCTACCCCCAGTTTGTCCTTTAAAATGGAAAGAAAGAACATCTGGGGTAAGGGAGGATTTAGATTTATTTTCTCCTCCTGCACCATCCAGGAAGCCCTGAAGCCAAACACTATGACTTTGAGAGTTCAGGAAGACCAGTCTTAGAAACCAGCTGGACTTTCAGCAGGTACCTAGAGGATCACACTGAGGATCCACAGGGCGGGCAGTGGAGGGGCATCAAGCAGGGAAACCCCTGAACTCTGATTCCCTTAGGCAGATACAGAAAGTATTGCTATTACAAATTGCAGAGTCCTTTTGAGTACTGGAGAGAGGGTGTTAGGTTAAGGAAAAAAACCCCCAAAAAACCCCAAAAACCCAAAAAACCCAAAAAACAAGTGAGACTATTTTTCAAGCCTCTTGTGAGCCAAAAAAAAGTGAGACTATTTTTCAAGCCTCTTGTGAGGGAGTTAAGTACTATTATTCTCAGTATTACCCTTGCTCCTTGGATGATGAAACTAAACCATGGGCCTGTAAGAATTCACCCAAGGCCATGCACTGAATTACAGTTTAGGAACATCTTCTGGGCTTCGGTAGTACTCTCGGATTACTAGGCCTCATCTCTCTTTATTAAATAATGAGGATGGACTAATGAGGGAACGGTTTGGGAAGGATCCTGGGCCAAATCCTTAGCTCTGCTGCCAGTACACCTGGTGAAGCTGACGGGGTGTGTATGGCAGCAGAAGTGGCTATGGGGCATTCCTCCGCTCCCTCTGAAGTAGGGCCAGCCAAGGCCTGGAACAGGCCTGACGCAATCTCCAGCAGCTCCACGTGGTTAAGTTGCTGGTGGTTAAATTGTTCCTATATGAACAAGACTTGGGATGTCTCTTGCCCTGCTTGTATGGCCTGGCACAGAAGTGAAAAATCAGCTTTGGGTTTCATTTAGGACAATTTTCTGAGGTGGCAAGGCTGAGACTCTAGGTACCTCAGAACCTAGGATTTAAGATCTTTCAAAACCCCTCCAAAGTAATTTTCCTTTCCTCTTTCCCCTTCTTCTCTCTCTGTGTCTGTGCCACACCGTAAGTTGTGGAGTGGCAGCCTACTCTCCTTCAGAGAAGCAGAAGGCAGTCACCCCACCTCTGGATGTGCAGGCAATCCCCAGTGCAGCTGCCAGAAAGCTAATACAAATGCCAAGAAGCAAAAATTGGCTCTTGATCTGTAAGTTTATACGTGAACTAAGCAAAATGAGTGCGGTCCTTATGAAACTGCAGGATTAGAAACTGGCAGGTACTGCAGAGGCTGAAGGAACAGCCACTCACTTGGATGCTTCTTGAAAATCTTAGCTTAAAAGCTTCCTGGCCAGTCCTTGGAATGTCCCTTCTTTTATTCCACATTTTAAAAAACAGCACTTATTTTTTCATAGGTCAAAAATAGGCAAATCACAGTACTAGATAATATAATGATTTTGTGATTAACGTCTGCACGTAGATAAAGGCATATTTTTGGAACGAGTCATCTGTCACTAGCAAACAACAGCCCATATATAGATGAGAGAAATATAACAAGCACCTACTTCCTATGGCAAAATCTGCAAAAAAGGAATGAAGTAAGTCATGGGGCACATGGCTATTCTGTGAGTAAATGTGGTAAATGGGAATTAGGACTCAGTATTTCCTTAGACTGGGAAGCTGCATGAGTTAGAGCTCAGAATGACTTTCTTTGCCCCATAAAATTAAAACTCCTGGATATTGAAGGTTTTAATTAAATGAACACTACACTATAATTTGGAACTGTGCAAACATTTTACTGTACTGGTGGCTAGTCTGGCTTTAGGAAAGGATTTCCGGTGGAGGTTTTATATGTTGTAGTCTATTAAACGGAACAAGGAACAAACCACTTACCTTCAGGTCTTGTAAATTCTCTGAACGTGGGCAGTGAAATGACAGTGTGGGAAATTGTGTGGACTGGATCCAAGACACAGTTGACATCATTTGGTCGACACGACTTAATGCAACGGATCGTATCTGTCTTTTCAAGTCTGACACTAAGAGAAACGAGAGAGAGATGCATATATATATTCTGAAAATTAATTACTTTGTGTTTTCCAACCTGGGGAGCTAGAAACTATAATTGATGTAAGTGTTCATTCTTCACTTCAAATAAAGATAGATCATCAGAACTGCTGGACCACTGAAAAATTTGCCTTGGCTAAAAGCTGCAATCAAAACCCCCTCAAACTCAGTTCTTCAAGCCAGGCAGGTAAAAAATAGAGAATTGTAGCACATAAGATGACACGTAAAGTCGCTTTCCAAGTACAAACAGGACTAAAGGACTGTTTGGCCCAGATCCTCAGCTGCAGTGCACTGGCATGGGCTCACTGATTTCAATGGAGCTATACTTTTTTGCACAAGCCTTTTTGTACTCCATGTGGTATCAGTCATATAAAGCAGAAACAATTGTTTCCATTCTGGAAACCTGGCAGGAAATATCTGAAGGGACAACTTACTTTCAAGATATTCAGTGCAGCAGTGCCAGAAATGCCTCTCTTAAGTCTTTTTTTCACAGCCCCCCTGTCCATCTAAACTGAGAAAACAGAGAGGAATGGAAACTGGGGGAGGAAAAAAGCTAACCACATTATTTAAAACCTCAAAGATTGAATTCTGAGTTTGGGGAAATGGTAAGGGTCATTTCATATTCCATCTCAACCAGCTGCTTATTCGTCCTTGAAAGTCTATTAAAAGTTAAATGACTTCTTCTCACCCTTGTCCACTAGAGTGAATTTAAAGTCACTTACAGTTCAAGAACTTCACACAATACCCAGTCTGTGTTCATGAGAGATGAAAGGGCTGTGCTGGGACTTACAATGTGACTAAGCCCCACAAATGATCTCAACTTTGACCTGCCCATTTCTTCATATTTCTATGTGGAAAAAAGAAAAGACTGCAGTGTCAGAGGGGGGGAATTAAAAGATTAAAAGGAAGAAAAATTCACTGAGTAAAAGGGAAACAAAAATGGAAGCTTTACGTTGTCAGACACTTCTAGAAAGAAATGGTTCTTGCTCCTTTCCAAATGTGTTACCCAAGTCCACACCTACAAGCCATCCTTTTTCAGATGTTCAAAGGGACTTTATGGCTCTATTAATAATAAATACATCAGTAACTTCTTATTATATGCTACCCACATTCGCTCATCAAAGAAAACAAAGCCAAACACGCTGATATTGTATGAAGCTAAAATAAAGATAAAAGAGAAAACATGAATCAACATTAAGGAAATCATGCTTCAACAGATATGAACTGGCATAGTCCATGGGAAGGCATTGAAGCTGGGTTAATTTACACCAGCTGAGTATGGCTTTTTATTCCCACTCCAATGGACAGGAGACACAGGCCAGGAGAGACCTTTTACTTCACACCATTGTCTAGGTACAAAATCTCATCATTTCCTAGACATCTCACAGGGAACAAAATAGGGCTTTCTGCTGAAACGCCTTATGCTGGTCATTTTAGAACAAATTAATTCTGGATATATAGACATAATAGTCTGACCTAGAATAACTGATTACATCCCTTTATTTTAAACCTCAGCTGCCAAATTTAGAAAGGACTTCCAGCTAGCTGATCCTCACATCTGTGCAACAAGGATCAGGTAAATTACATAGTCTAATTCCAGTGTAAAATAGTCTGTTTCAAAATACATAACAAATATAACTGAGGCATAAGGTACATCATTCGTGTTTGTTTCCCTCTCTCCTTTTTTTTTTTCCTTATAGTCTACAGAGGAATTTAGTAGACATTTACATCTATACAGCCATACAAACAAACACTGCACCTTTCCTCAGGATCCTGCTGAGCTGGGGTCACAACAACAAAGTAAGACTGGTTTTACTTCCAATAACTTGTTTACAAATTCTGAAAAAGTTCTTTAAAAGTTTTTTTTCTTTGCCTTATATAACACATGAATAATAACGATAGCATCCAAAGGTTTTAGGGACACCAACAAATAGTAGCTTGCAAAACTCATTTTTGGACATTACTACTAATGAAGTACTGATACAATACATACAGCATCTTAAGTTTTCATAGCTGTATTTAGATAATAGAATTTGTATGCAAATTGTGATGGGAGTGTCTGAAACAAAAGGGGATCAGTATTTGTTTGCCTTTGTTCCTTTCTGGGAGGAAAAGGGAGCTTTACTCCCAACTTCAGCTGGAACAAAACTTGGCAAATACAAACATTTCTGAAATCCTCATCCAATAAAGCCATTCATTTGTTTAAGATGAAGTCCTAAGTAAGATTTACACATTCATAATCCTCACTTCTGATTCACTGGAGTAAAGGATTCTGACATGAATTAGGCACCCTACATACAAAAATGGGGGATCACAATGATCACAAGTGATTTGAGTTAGTTCCTAGCTAAAACTAGTTTCTAGATCCATCCAGCTTGTAACTGTACATGTGACAGATAAACCAGATAAACGTTTGTCAGCTCTATTTCTTGGCATCGTTTCTCTCTCCTCTTAAAAATCCTACAAGCTTTTTTTTTTTTTTTTTTTTTTGCATGCTCTGTCCATACTGGTAAACTTGAGTTTGTGCTTTCATTTTGCCCTGCCTAAATATTCATTCTCTGATCTCCCTTCTTTTGATATCCCTGTTAATTGCTTCAGCATATCCAAGGTGTAGCTGGTAACACTTTGTTCTCTCATTGCTTCAATGGCACCTCTTCAGACATCTTCTGGAGAAATTTATTTGACAACTAGCATCTATTTCATCTAGCATCCTGATATTTGCTATTAATTATGTGCTCTGATCTCAAAATAATTCTTAATTTTACTCTTACACATCATTTTTGCATTTGATCTTCTGATTAACTGACATTTTCCTTTTGGCTCATGCCTTCCTATAGTGGGGACCGCAACTGAAAAAAGTTTCTTCCTAAGCTCTGAGAACTTCCTTTATTCAAATCTTTCCTTCAAGTTTTCCTCCCCTAACAAAAATTACAGCTTTGGAGCTGGTACCTCCAGGCTTTTTTCATTTAAAAGAGAAAAAAAAGTTAAGAAAGAGCTCAGTTGCTCTGATTATTTTGCACATAATCCTTTCCCGAATATATTTTATTCTTTCTTCTCGGGTCCTGGTGTCAGTCCTTTTCATATTCTCTGTTGGATTCAATTAGTAAGTTCTCTGGACCAGGAGCCATGATTTCATTTTCATTTGGAAAGAACCACGCACATAAATGACGGTACAAAATTACATACATGTTCTTAAAGTTCAAGCTCCACTACAGCATGAATGCTTCTCATAGAGGAGCATCTAAGCTCCCTGTTCTTGAATTACTTGCTGAATGCAATTAATATGGTAGCAATTTACAATACTGAGGGCCAACTTCTCACACTCCCTTCTTTTCCTGCCAAACAAATATATATTAACGCTTGCAAAAATGAAGTTTATTTTTGAATCTTTATCCTACTTAATTATGTCTGCATAATGAACTGGTAGCCAGAGGGCATTTATATACAAGCATCTTCTGTGGCAGTAAGAAACCCCATTAGCTCAAGTAGCACGGGCTTGTGCCTTCAGTATTTAAAACTGGGACTCTATCCCCACTGGCAACTTCTGGCAGCTTTCTAAGTATGTGTCAACAGACTTATTAAACATTGGCATTCCTCGTGAGACTTGAACTCCTGTCAGCCAGCTGGGATAAACTTTGCCTTAGGGAACATGTAATACTCTGGCAGAGTGCTGCGATCATGCCCCAATCTAGTCCTCGGCTGAATAGCTTGAAAGCCCGCAGCTTACAGCTAATAGAGTAATTCCTTGTGTTCAGGTGATTAAGGCTTGTGATCTTGGTTTAGCAGGTTCCCAGTTTCTAACCTTGTACCTTGCCTGTGCTGTCTGTATGACATAGTGAAGCGTGGTTTTTATGTGTGCATTCAGATAGATCATTCTTCATTCATCTGTGGACTGATTATTATGCCTGTGTACCAGGCAGCAGAGATATCTGAGCCCAGGATGGTCTGAAAGAACATTAATTTTTAGATCGTACCTCTTCAATACTTATCAATACAAGGACTGAAGAGTAAAAGAAATCCTTTTCCAGCTCACAAAACAGAACAATTCCACAGAAATTCCAGTTGTATTGTCTACGTTGTCCTTGATTGCGTAAAAGTAAAGGAAGAAAGTCATAGAAGTAAAGGAAGAAAGATTTGGATATTTGAATTGTGGCTGACTTTTCAGGGCTGCTAGGTCCTAAGTGCCTCGGTTGTGCCCTTTTAATAGATTTTCAGAAAATGCACAGTATTTGCCCCGTAAGTGATTAAGCTCTTTAAAGATGTTTCAGTTGAGATAGCTCAAATTAGGTACCTCCTTTGTTTTGAAAATTTAGACCTAAACATATGCAGCTGTGGATCATCAAATGAGACCAACTCGGCTACTGCGTGAAGTAAATTTATAGCTTTCAGTCCTTGGTATATTCAGGTAATAAGGTCTTGGACACCAATTTCTGCTTTTGATAATGATGCAGAGTACACATAAGGATCTCCCCAAATTGAGACATTCAGTAATAGGGGAAAGTGGAGAACTGTAATGATGATGGCAAATAAAATCCAAGTGCAGCATGCAACAGATCAACTAAAACTTTATTGAAATTGAGAAAAAAAAAAAGCTACTCTTAGAAGACAAAAAGTAGCCAATGATGCCTGTAAGTTAGGGATCAAAGCTGTGCAGAGACAAAGATAAAAAGTTTGGCAATAAATGTGTTGACAGTTCCATGGCGGGAAAGTTGCATTTGAATTGTCAGAAGAAGGTCTCTGGGCTCTGTGATTTGCCGCTGCATGACCACAATGCCACTGTGGTTGTTCAGTTTTTTTGTGGTGAAAAAACCCTCCTGGTTCCCGCTGATGATGGACAGCAGAATTTTATCCCCAGGGACAGCATTGGAAGGGCCCATGCGGAAAATGTCGGTGGGTACTTGAATGTTGGTAGGAAAAGAGAGGTGATAGTAGGTTATTCTCAGAGGCAGGCTCTGGCACTCCTTATTTTCATTACAAGGCAAGCGCTCACAGCGACTGCAAGAAAAGTGAGAACACAAGACAAGAGGAAGATTAGCGTACATTTAGCAAGCGTGATAGGAGAGCAAGGGCAGTGGGGTTGGGAAAAGTTATGTTCACTTTCACACTGTATCCATTCTTCAGCCTGGCACCTCAGTCATATTCAAATGGACATTTATTAAGTATGAACTGGTGCTTTTGGAGAAGCGTTCCCATTTTCAGAAGTGCTGCCCTTTCTTTGCACGCACAGATGGATTGAGTCTGGCACCTCAGTTGTGGGTGAGAGTTTATTTGCATTTAGATCAGCTAAGCTCTTCCTAGGGAGAAGGAGTTTTATTCTTTTGTTGTTTTTATTTCCCCCAAGTTTTATTCTTTTCTTGATCAGACACTTATTAAATAAAGAAAGAGAGTTAGTGAGTTGACTGTGTCCTACTTGGGAAGTCTGGGTGGATTTTAAGACTGAGCAAAGTACTCTGAAAAACAAAAATGTACAAGGAGCTGGTCCTTCTGAGAGAGAAAAGGCACTCTAGATACTACACTATCTATGTTCATCATCTGACAGCATACAGAGGAATGTAAAGCTTATTTCCAATACTGCCTGCATGTTAAGGTTTATTTGCTTTGAACACAAACCTTCTTCCTCCTGATGTGGCACAGTAGAATCATAGAATCGTCTAGGTTGGAAGAGACCCTTGGGATCATCGAGTCCAACCATCTCCCCTACTCTACAAAGTCCTCCCCTACACCATGTCCCTCAGCACTGCATCTAAACGTCCCTTAAACACAGCCAGGGATGGGGACTCCACCCCCTCCCTGGGCAGCCTGTTCCAATGCCCGACCACTCTTTTAGTTCTCTGTGCTACCAGGAGAACCAACCTGAGCCAGACAAACCCCCTTCTAGGCAAGCCCTGAACACAAGATCCAATGGCCTGATGTCTCCACCATGTACCCTACACATCCAGTCCACTGCTAACGCATCCTTGAGACACAGGATTGATGCTGGTGAGTGAGGAAGTTGCCCTCTGCTGTTTCCTTCCCTTATCACTAGGCGCTGTTATTACAGCGTCAAATCCAGAGAACTAGGAAGAGATCATCCATACAAGGCTGAAAGTGAAGAATCAACATGAGAGCTAGAAATCATCATCTGCATGGAGGGAGCAAGCTCCTCCCTCTCTGTTACTGAGAGAAGTGAAGTTTGTCCAATAAAATACGGCACAGACAGGTATGAGCATTAAAGTCACTGCTACTCAAGAATGCTGTAGTTTACGAGCACATTAATGAAGATCTGACATGTCATGATACCTAGTGGGTTTGAGAAGTATTTCAAAGATTGCACACAAGGAAAGCTGATACGAATTTCAGATTAAAGATATGCCCAAATCACCACATTC
The DNA here is from genome assembly GCF_001431845.1 of Calidris pugnax. Taxonomy (NCBI): domain Eukaryota; kingdom Metazoa; phylum Chordata; class Aves; order Charadriiformes; family Scolopacidae; genus Calidris; species Calidris pugnax. The sequence goes on from NW_015090809.1 coordinate 822,959, forward strand.
CAGTTGGTATCCAAACATCCTCTCAGACAGGTGCGTGGAAGTAGAGATAGACATGACGATCTCAGGTGGACGTTGACTTTGCAAAATTTAGGAATGATAAGGTTGTGCATTTAGCTCTAAACTTGCCTCATGCACAACTAGGGAACAATTAAATTACATACATTCCAGTCAAAAGCAATATTCAGTTCATGGGCTGAGGTTTTGGAACCTAAACTATTTATTTGTCTCTTTGCTAAGAAATGCTCCAGCATGAAAGCACGGTTTGATTCTTAATACCTCAAGGAAATTTAAGTCCCCATTTCATGTATTAAACTTTGACAAATAAAACTGAGCTCCTATCAGGAGTATCTGGTATCAACAGAACTCTGGCTTATAAGCAAGCTCCACTTTGTTGCCAGTGCATGGTGGTGACCTGAATTCCAGGAACTTCTCATTATATGCAAAATAAGCATTTTCAAAAAGAGTAGTTAAAAGCACGCTCAGTTCTTCAGTTAATGTGTTCTATATTTTCTTTTAATACCACTTGCAAATGAAAGTACAAAGCAATTCTTGCTTAAATGCATTTTTAATTTTATTCATGTGCGTAAAGAGCATGCACAAGTCTTCACATGATGGCCGGCTAATTAGGTGTGGATACTCTTGGAATATATTCAGCTATAGTGAATTCTGCATTCTTTTCTGAAATGTCATCAATAACTCCTCTAAAGAGAATTACTTGGTTTTGTCGAAATCATGAGGCTACTTGGTTTTGCTGAAATCCTGAAGCAAGTCAAGACAGTTAATTTCTTAGTTGGAAATTTTTTCTTCATGTAAATCTTTTTGGAAGCATGTACCTACTCATGAGCACTTACATGCTCATAATGATGGCCTGATTTATTCTTTTATAAAAGTAAAACACATTTTATAATAAGCCAGAATTTTTAAAGAGAACAAAAAGCCAAAGCTCCCAGGTTCCTAAGATTTGAAAAAGGACATTCTGCTGATTCAGAAAGTTATTTGTGGAGACAGGTGTGCCTGCGGCTAGCAGCTAGAATTATTCAAAATTCATCATCTTTTATCTTATTCTTTGGTGGTGCACACTTCACACTGCACACTTCACTATAGGTTTAGTTAATATGCACTAATTGTTCCATCAAATTACCACAAAGGAGAGATAGCAAATATTATTGCTTTCAAGAACCCGAGTTCATTCTGGGGTCAAGCACCACAAAGGCAATAAGCAATGAGCTTTTAAATCCCAGTGTGCTCTCTAGACCTTATTTAAATGCTTCCCTTCAGTGGGCAGCAGAAAATCATACAGCAAAGGGAATCCAACCATCTACTGCTAGTGAGCGAGCAGCCCAAGACTCTTGAGTGCTGCTCCAGCCTGGTGGCATCTCAGGAGGGATGAGATGGTCGTATCCTGCCACCACGCCGTATTGCTGTGGGAGAGAGCATGGGGTACCTGGCAGGAGAAGGGGAGTGCTGAGGAAGCAGTGAGATGCTACTAGAGAAACCTAATGCACTTGTTTGCAGTGAAGCAGCTTTACAGACATCCTTGCAAACCTCTAAAATTAGGCACATGGGCTAGAAAAATAAGCACGTACTGCTGCTAAATGCTTATTCCTGACTTTGTACTTGATTATTTTAGTTCACTTACTACTCCGTTCTCTTAGGTTTACTTATGTGGCTGAAATACTGATCTCAAATAATTACTTCTAGTTCAAATTCCATGCACCAAACCCTGGTTACTCATATAGGAAAAGAACACTACCAAAACTAGAACAATTCCATTTTAGATAACGAATACAAATTTTCCTAACCCATGCTAGAAACAGCTTTCTTGCCCACGGCATCTGGGTGGTCCTTGAAATCACAGAAGGAACAGGCTCTGGGGTTGTCGGGGCCAAAAGAACCTGTCCCAGGACCAAACTGGATCTGACACCAGGAGGAAGATGAGGCTTCTTTCCTGTGGCCGCATATGGGGGCAGGCTCAAACAGGCTGTGGAGTTGGTACCTGCACATTTTAGACTGCTCTAAAAAGCCAGAAGCAGCTCAGGTCTGCTCAGGTCAGGAATGTTTCTTGCTAAAAAAGACAGACAGACCTCTCTACTGATAGGAAGAAATAAATTGCACTGAGGAAGACAGTCAAACACAAAGACAGATTGGCACCGATGCTATGAAATCCTTATTCGAGGACTTGTAGAAAAAGTTAAACAACTCTCAGAAATACTCCAGGTAGACCCGATCTTTTTGGCACACAGTGGTGGATTAAGATTATCCATTAAGGTCCTCGTTTCCTACAGTTTATGAAAAAAGGCTAAATGCAATTTTACAAACTTCGCAATTTCAGAAGTTTCAAAGGTTTTTGGAAAGGATGACAAAAAGCGCAAAAGTAATCTCCTAACAAATTTCAGATCTCTACTGCAAAACATGACAGAAAAAAAAAAAAAAAAAAGCATCAAAATGTCTTAAACACACACTTGGAAATGTGTGAACTGCTTTGGCTGAAATTTGCCAAAACTTGAGCCCGAGTCAGGCACCTGGCATGTAAAATTTCAGCCGTTGGTTATGTTTTGGCAAGATTGTCATAATGAGAAGCAACAGGCAAACTTAATAACACACAGACATGTCTAGAATATAAAAATATTTCCCAGTCTGGCTCAATGCAGCACTGATTTCTGACACACTGCCATAATCACTTCTTTATCTTTTCTACTATTTTTCTTGGCTTAAATATTACAAATGTTTGACTTCAGTGTCACATAAAGAGAATTTCATTGTTATGCAATTTGGAAACAAAAAGTGTTTGGCAAGGCAGTACAGAAAGTTAAGTCCTATTGTGAGTAGCAGTAGATCTTAATTATCCTTGGAAAAATCCCAAACCTATAGGCTGATCAAGTTTTTAAAAATGCAGAATTTAAGCAAAAGAGGTAAGACCTTCAGTAAAATTGTCACCATTAAGGATTGGACCATGCCGGCCACTTTGCTGGTCTTTGGGGAAGATTACACAGGCTGTTTGCTCCTGAAGCTCAGAATATCTATAAAGCACCTTGAGTTTTCAGCCTGTAGCATGGCACGATCCTGCGATTACTTCACCTGATGACAATCACCACTGCAACAGCCATGCAAAAATCTCTGCTTCACAGGTATTGGGTAAGGAAGCTTCTGAGTCACTGAGGGCTGTTATCTGCACATAAGGGTTTTAAGGAAAAATAAAAATGAACAAACGTGGATTTGCAGGACTGGGGCCTATTAAATTATTTCCAAAGAAAGTATTGGAGAACAGGGTAAAAAAATCATATGAGGTGCCAACTTGATGAGAATGGAAAATGTGTTGTCTTTCTTATGATGTGCCAAGTTGGTGAAACTGGAATGTGTTTTGAATAGAAAGGAGAGGAAAATGGTATCTGTAATAGATACGATGTTATGAGAAGCCAACTGTTTTGGTTTTAGAGTCCTGGCACAAGGCTGGGTGAAAAAGTGATTTAAAGTCATTATCATGGAAAAGCTAATGAAGATATGCTAGCTATCAGCTATCTTGGGCTATATATGCCAAAAAAAAACGATTCAAGAATATGTAAATTAGTTTGGATGTAAAAAGGCTGCTAAAGAGTTGTCTTATGAAACTGTTCCCCAATGGCCAGAAGGTAACCCAGCACATCAGCCCTGATTCTGGCATACTGGTGTAATACTTGTATACTGGCTAAGTCTGAGAGTATGTAACTCCCTATTGAACTAACTTGGACTTTTTGCAATAAAGACAATGAACTCATATTCTCTGTTTTATGCAAACACATTTTCAACAATAAATTTAGTAACTGTATGTAGCTGTTGAGAGGGGAAAACCTAATAAATCCAACAAGATAATAACTCAAGGAATTAAAATAATTAGAACTTCACTGAGCAGCTACAGGATTTGTGTCTGACTCATAGCCTAATTATAGCCCTAGCACATCAGAAGAATCTCTCCCTATGAGTCTGTTCAAGTTGGGCAGAGTAAGCCATTACAGGGCCCCAACAACTCAGACACAGAAAAACAATTCAGACATTCTACGGCATCCCCCAAAGATCCCTTACATCTCAAATAGCCATTAATTTCAATGCATGCATAAAAATATAGATAAGAAAGAATATTAAATGGAATGTGTGTGTGTGATGCGTATTTTATAAACTGGACTTTGCAAGTCAGGGATGTCCCTAAGAGTAGAAATTGGCTAATTGTGCTTAGTGTCCCATTGCAAATGACTTTTTTGGATTTCAAGATACAATTGAACCCACAATATTAGAAATAAAGAGAACATCTGCATCACAAAGCACTGCTTGTTTATTGATGTGACAAATATGATTTAAAATTTAATTATTATTGACACTTCTCAGAATACAAGCATATTTATAAATATCTTGTTTTATACCATGAACTCCCTCTACAGCATTCAGATCAAATTCATCTGCTGTGCCACTTACATGGCATTTCACAGTTTAAGGTTTAAATGCAGACTAACTAATCCCCACAAAGTCCCTCTTGATGAAGATCAGCATTAGCTTCATTCTATGGAATGAGGCACAGAGTACTCCATTTTATCTAAAAGATGGAGGGCATATGAAAAATGGCTGTGAAAAGCAATATCAGGCTGATGACAAAGGTGATTTATCAGCTTTCCTCCCCAGTTGGTGGAGCATACACCTACCTGGGTATGGGGCACACGGTGGGGGACCATGGAGCAACCTTTGGAAGAATCGCTGGAGGACTGGGTGGCCATACAGCCCCAGGGGGGGAAGAAAAGCAGTCATCCACATCAGCGATGACTATGCAGCTGAAATTTTGCAACAACTTCCCACTTTGCTGGCACCATTTGATGGGTATAAATGAACTGCCAGATGCATCCCCTCTCCCATACCATATTTACAACACCAGAACGCACAGACTTTCTCTGAGCCAGGTTGAGATACAACCACGGGCAGCAGCTAATGTACCAGCCTTGCTAGGAGTCCCAGCTTTTTTAACAGAGGTGGAATTGGGGAACACATTCTTAGAAGTAAGACATTCTCGCAATGCCTTGCAACAGAGAAGGAGCTAAAAATAACTCTTCCATTGGAGTGTAACAGTAAGGAAAGACTACGTGTGAAAGGAAGTAAAAGTCAGAATTTTGAAGTTGAATGTAACCCTCCTAACAGGCTGCCTGCAAGGTAGCTTGAGAGAGAACATCAGCTTGTGGCTCTAGAGATCATTACGATGCAAACCACTGACACGTGTCATTTTTAAAGGGAATATTTTTTTTCCTTAGACTGAAACAGGAGCATGAGAAAGGGACTAGACCTGTGTGTGCAAAATATAGGGTAGGCCTACCAAGAAAGTACATGTTTGCCAGAAACCGTTATGTATTCAGTCAGCAGTGGCACGACATAAAGGAGATCATGTCACCCAAAAACTGTTTAACCTTGAAAAAGAAAGTACTTACGTATCTCCCGACTTGCGGTAATTTTCTGGACATTCCAAAGACAGACAGCGAAAGCCCCCCTGGATGTTAAAGCAGGTCTCATTGAAAGAACAGTTGTGGCTTTCTGCAACACACTCATCAATATCTGCCAAATGGAAAAAGGTGAGTGGATTAAACACATGCCTTTCCTCTACTTGCAGGTGCCAGAGGATGAAAGTTTCATATTAGGTACTGCAGAACATGGGATGCAATTAAACATTATTACAGGATTGGAAGGGGAGGGCAGGAGAACACAAAAAAAAGAAGAAAACTAACCCAAACAACAGTCAAGAATTGGAAAAGGAAGAGCAGCAGTGCCACTAAGTGGACAAGACCTAAATATTTGCTGAAATGTGTACATCATGATATTTCCTTTTAGTAGCTAAACTAACTCATACCACTTCAGAGTGGGAATCTTCATCTTCAGAATTCGGTGGAATTCTTTAATAATGTTATAAAAATATTCTCTACTGCTTTCTATAGTTTATAAGAGAAATTTCTGGTACATTTATAATAAAATACTGGTTTCTCCAAATATCAAGCTGATGTCTACTGCTTTACCAATGCTGTTGTAGAAAAGGCATATTTTTAGACATAAGAATTCGCTAGAACTTTTTCACATGTCCAAAATCCATTTAGGTTTCCCTGCAGTTATTGAACTCACCTTGGCAGTTGCGGGCATTGGGTGCCAACCTGTAACCAGTGGAGGGACAAGTACATTGAAAGCTCCCAGGAATATTAATACATCGAAAGGAACAGATATGCCCTCCAGTAGGTAAAGCACATTCATCAATATCTGCAAGAAGAAAACACCCCTGATTTACTATGTGTCCATGACATTCAACCAAGTACGGTGTTCCCACTGCGAGCTTCTAACACAATTTCATGATTCTAATTGCTGGGCAACATTATTACAGGATTGGAAGGGGAGGGCAGGAGAACACAAAAAAAAGAAGAAAACTAACCCAAACAACAGTCAAGAATTGGAAAAGGAAGAGCAGCAGTGCCACTAAGTGGACAAGACCTAAATATTTGCTGAAATGTGTACATCATGATATTTCCTTTTAGTAGCTAAACTAACTCATACCACTTCAGAGTGGGAATCTTCATCTTCAGAATTCGGTGGAATTCTTTAATAATGTTATAAAAATATTCTCTACTGCTTTCTATAGTTTATAAGAGAAATTTCTGGTACATTTATAATAAAATACTGGTTTCTCCAAATATCAAGCTGATGTTTACTGCTTTACCAATACTGTTGTAGAAAAGGCATATTTTTAGACATAAGAATTTGCTAAAACTTTTTTACATGTCCAAAATCCATTTAGGTCTCCCTGCAGTTATTGAACTCACCTTGGCAGTTGCGGGCATTGGGTGCCAACCTGTAACCAGTGGAGGGACAAGTACATTGAAAGCTCCCAGGAATATTAATACATCGAAAGGAACAGATATGCCCTCCAGTAGGTAAAGCACATTCATCAATATCTGCAAGAAGAAAACACCCCTGATTTACTATGTGTCCATGACATTCAACCAAGTACGGTGTTCCCACTGCGAGCTTCTAACACAATTTCATGATTCTAATTGCTGGGCAAGAAAAAAGTTCATCAGATAAGGGTGGCAGGAATAAATGGAGGTGTGACGAAAATGAAAAGCAATGTAAGGGCCCAAGAGACCAAGTAACTGGATAAGAGCAAGCACTTCACAGTGATGTGTATCATAATACTTTACAAAAGGGAGGGAGAGGAATAGTTTTATCCATGTTCTTACAAAAAGGAAACTGAGATGAGGTGTTGTGCCTATAAGTCCTCAAGACCTAAGTCCAAATTTAGGATCTTGTCCACAAGGTCACACCCACATCCTCCTTGTATTTGAGGATAACCTACTTATACCTCAGTTCAGAACCAGCCACAAAAAGAAGATGTATAAAATACTACCAAGCAATATTATATATTACATATGTAACATATAAACAGGTTTGCATTTTCACTTGCTGAAGAGTAGAAATTCTGTTAGTTCCTCAGAAAAAAAACCCCAAAACGTTTCTGGCACGTTACAAAAGTATGCCAAGCTACAATTGGGTATATACAGCAAAACTGACACCACACAAGCAGAGCTATCTCTAGGCTAGGACATAGGTGGGAGACCTTCATTAAATACAGTTTCATAGTTTCACAGGAAAATGCCAAGGAGAATCAAATGTTCAAAGGAAACAGAGGTACATGGAACTGTTCATGCATGTAACGGTGAGAATAAGAAATGCTCACTCATCCTCCATCTGCAAATTGATAATGCTTACCTTCACATGAAATCCCATCTACATCACTAAGTTGAAAGCCACGGCGGCAGTAACACTGATAGGAGCCATACACATTGGCACACTCTTGACTACAGGGGCTGCTCTCACACTCGTTTAAATCTGAAATGCAAAATTATATACCTGAACCCCAAATTTCTTCCCATAGTCATCACTCCTATTACAGGGCTAAGGCAAAAGTTTGAAAGACTTTTTTTTTTTAAAAAAAAAAAAGGATGGTAAGCATGTCACTGAGTAAGCTGGAAATGTCTTCTCCCAAGTGAATAATGACAGGAGCAGAGGAAATGGTCTGAAGTTGGGGCAGGGGAGGTTTAGATTAGATATTATGAAGAATTACTTTACTGAAAGGGTGGTCAGGCACTGGCACGGCCTGCCCAGGGAGGTGGTGGAGTCACCATCCCTGGAGGGATTTTAGAAACGTGTAGACATGGCACTTCAGGGCATGCTCTAGTGCCTGAGATTGTTGGTTTGTGTCTGCCTGTGGGTGGGTGTGGTGTGGGTGTATTTTTTGCCTTTTTTTTGATTGTTTTGTGGTTGGACTCTATGATCTCAAAGGTTCCTTCCAACCATGAATATTCTGTGATTCTGGGGGGCTTTGGGTATGTTACTCTCAACCAGGTCTGGCAGTACAGGTTAATCTGCATTGTGCTATTATTTCCCATTGTCCTTCAAGGTGTGTGACTTGGAGAAAGTCTTTAGGACCACACTTGCATTTTTATATCTGGATACCAGCAAGGCTGGTTTTGAAGGTCTTGAATTTGATTTAGCTGAATCACTCTTCAAAATATAATAAATGCAGACCCATACACTTCTGTGTCATCTCACCAAAGGGCAGTATATTGGTACTGTGGACTACCATGGTCTTGATTAATCATAACAGCATTCATGCAATCAGAGAGACGACACTGGATTGATTTCTCATGCTATTCCAGCGCAGCCTTACAAGCTAAAATCAAACAGAAATAGCTAAAACAGCTACAAGCTGTATCACTATATGACAGCCATACCTTCACACGACCTGCCATCAGTTGAAAGTTTGAATCCCATGGTACATGTGCAGTAGTAGGATCCAGGAGTATTTTCACACTTGTGAGCACAAAGGCGGCCAGGATAGCGTCTGCATTCATTGATGTCTGCAATGATAAATATATACAGAGGTCTACGTATGGCTGGCTACACTGCAGTAGTAGGCTGGACAAGAATGTGGTCATAAAAATTTGATTTTTATTTTTGTACCAGAGAGGGAAGGACTTGCTCAAAATGCTCATTTAGAAGCACCCCGTGCATAAATGCATCAGATCTATAAAGAAGAAAGTTACTTTGATCTTCCAAAGGAATGTTTTGCTGTAGGTGCATATAAAAATATCACAGAAAACAATTACACACACTCTCACAATCTTACCTTTTAACAGGATAACAGATAACATGTTGACAATACTAATACAGCTTCCTTTGAAGTACCAGCAGCTCTTTAATATGGTATTAGATTTATACAAATAACATAGTAGTCAATTTTACATTCAGATGAAAGAGGTTATGCAGAGAGCAATAACATTATTTACACAGGCTCATTTTTTTAAAATGCCATGGCTGTGTGTAAGTCAATAGGTGCAACTTACCGATACAAGTTCTACTGATGACATCAAAAGAATAGCCAGATTTGCACTCACAACGATAATTGCCTGGGGCATTTATACAAACATGTCCTTCTCCACAAGGCTGACTGGAGGATGAGCACTCATCCACATCTAAAAAATGGAGAGAAAAAGGAGAGAAATGATTGAAAGTACGCTTCTGAGCATGCAAGTTGAGAGAAGAGCAACATGTTCATGTGTTTCTGCGACCCCGAGTAGTTAGAAAGTGTTTTGAAACAGAAAGCAAGATCTTGATCTAGCTCTCGGCTTCTGTAAGATCAGACACACAAATCCAAGCTATTCTTACTGAAACACGTCATCTTGGGTGTCCTGTTAATATTGATGGACTTGGGAGAAAAAAGGAATCAGGAAATAAGAGTGTCTGGAGGAAATCAAGTGCAAAATTGTTTTATCATGCACACCCAATACTCATGGATTAGATCTTCAGCTAGAGCCAGATGCCATAGACCCAAAGGCAATAGTGTTTTGATAAGCCATTTACGAAAATCGAAAACACATGCAAAAACACCTCTCTTTGCAAAAGGCACCTTCATTAAAAGCCAGCCAAAGGCATATATGCCTTTCAACGCTACTGGAATGGCTTCTGTGGGACATGAAGTGGGCCTTGTGTTATACCTCTGTATTGGGGAGATTTGAGACCACACAATATTATTCCAACTAAGTGGGCCTTGTGTATATGTATTGGAGAGATTTGAGACCACACAATATTATTCCAACACAATAATATAGTCATAGACAATGCTATTTTTGGGGGGTGATTATAATTTCTCCTCTTTTCAGAATACAGGGTTTCATGAGTTATATGAAGGACAGAGAGTAGATACTTGTCATTCTTCACTTGTTGGGACTGCCATGAGGGAAAGAACAGCATCGAGAATCGACTGTGAAAATGAGAAAAACTTGGACAAAGTGCAAGAAACTGGTATACTTAAACAATAGATGCAATTAATTTTCTTCAAACTGTTTTTTTCTTTCAAACTGTTACTTACTTACCTACGCATCTTGTTCCATCTTCATTGAGATGATAACCTCGACCACAGCTGGGTGAGATTCGCTGGCAGGTATAGGAGCCATCAGTGTTAATACATATCTGTCCAGCTGGGCATGGCATGTTGGTGCTCAGGCATTCATTGATATCTACAAGGGCACAAGAAGTCAGTGTAACCATCTGCTGTCTGAAGATGTTTTAGGTAAGATGCTTTCTTTCTGCAATCCTTCAGAGGATTACATTGTGTCATAATCTTTCAGAGTTTGAGAACTTGTGCCCATGGGAGAATACAACTTTTTTTGTGCCATTTAGCTTCATGGATATAATGCTTTCAGGGTGAAGATCGGGAGAGGTATGAGAGGCCCAGATCCCACTGAAAAGCAGAGGAAATCAGGTATAGAACTTGCACTTGTTTAAAAGCCTTTGAAAGTTCTCCCTTAAACCTATGAAGAGATGATCAACAATTCAGCTCACCAGCTCAACCAGTTACGCTGCAGTCTGTAGGTTGTGGCTCACAGTGAACAAACTATTTGGTAGTCCATGCTCATAGAGGTAGTAGCTGACTCCATTTTTACAGAGAGATAAAATACTTCTCACAGGTATTCGTCATGAATACCTTACCTTGTTTTATAGTAAGTTGTCCATGTAAACACCTAAGAATGAGAATTATATATTCACAAGACTATGCAGCCCTCTACCATCCACCAAACGTATGTCTGATTTTTTACAAACTGGGCATCATATCACTTTGTGACAAAGATATCCTTTGCTTCACCCACTGTCAAGTAAAATCTCAGAAAATGGAATGAGATGAGACTAAATTGTCTTAGAGTACGATCTGGTACAGTGTATCTAGCCAAGAAGGTAAGGAACCCGCTTTTATGCAAGGTTATCATGTGCAATTAGTCTGGGGGAAAGGAGTTGCAGAGTTGGGAATCAGTGGAGGTACTGAGGCAGCTTTTGCTACCTGGAAATGTTCATGTAACCAGGCTCTGACAGTTTGCAGGAGCAGCACTGTTTGAGTGGATAAGCTTGCATCCCATAACCTTCAGCAAAGTCCAGCTTCACATCTGTATTTCTCTTGCTAAAATTTTCCCAACTGTTTCACTGGGATATTTTCACCATTTTTCACAGTGGTACTGTTAACTCTTGAAGAGCTACTGCTTTCCAGCTGTTACAGTATTAAGTACAGCATCCAGCTTGCAAAATGTTGGCTGCTTGAGGGTGGGGAAGGGGACATATAAGCTTATAAAGGGGGGAGGTGTCAGGAGAATGGGGCCGGTCTTTTTTCAGTGGTGCCCAGGGACAGGACAAGAGGAAATGGGCACAAAGTTGAACATAAGAAGTTCCACCTAAACATGAGGAGGAACTTCTTTGCTGTGAGGGTGGCAGAGCCCTGGAAGAGGCTGCCCAGGGAGGTGGTGGAGTCTCCTCTGGAGACATTCAAAACCCGCCTGGACACATTCCTGTGGGACCTGCTCTGGGTGGACCTGCTCTGGCAGAGGGTTTTCACTGAATTTTTAAGAGTTGGAAGGGACCATAGAGATCATCTAGTCCAACTCCCCTGCTGAAGCAGGATTGCCTAGAGCTTGTCAGAGCATGTCACTCAGGAGCATCCAGGCGGGTCTTGAAAATCTCCAGAGAAGGGGACTCCACACCCTCCCTGGGCAGCCTCTGCCAGGGCTCTGTCACCTTCACTGTGAAGAAGTTTTTTCTCATATTTGAGTGGAACCTCTTATGTTCCAACTTGTGCCCGTTGCCCCTCGTCCTCTCACTGGCAACCACTGTTCATCAGTGGGCCACATTATCCCTAATGTGCCTTTTACTGTTTACATACTGAAAAAAACCCCTTTTTGTTATTTTGTTATTCTTAACTGTAGTGGTCAAGATGAGCTCAGCTTGAGCCTTGGCCCTTCTAATTTTCCCCCTGCATATCCTCACTGCTTCCTGGTATTTCTCCTTGCCTGCCAGGCCCCTTTTCCAAAGATCATAAACCTTCTTTTTGTTCCTGAGCTCCAGCCAAAGCTCTCTATTTAGCCAGGCTGGTCTTCTTCCCTTCCTGCTTGTTTTTGGGGACTTGGGTATGGCTCTTTCCTGCGCTTTTAAGAGTGCCTCCTTGAAGTACAACCAGCCTTCCTGGGCACCCTTGCCCTTACGGACTGTCTCCCAAGGGACACTTCCAACCATGCTCCTGAAGTGGCCAAAGTCTGCCCTTCGGAAGTCCAAGGTGGCAGTTTGCTGGCCCCCCGTCTTGCTTCAGACGGCCTCCAACATTTACATCCCCCACAAGACCTTCTGAGTTAACTATCAGCAGGTCCAGTAGGGCACCTTCCCTAGTTGGTTCCCTCACCTGCTGCGTTAGAAAGTTGTCTTCCATGCACTCCAAGAATCTCCAGGACTGTTGCCTCTCTGCTGTGTTATATTTCCAGCAGATATCTGGGAAGTTGAAGTCCCCCATGAGTACAAGGGAGATTGATGGCGAGGCCTCTGCCAGCCGCTTATAGAATATTTCATCAGCCTTTATATCCTGGTTTGGGGGTCTATAACAAACTCCCACCACGATGTCTTCCTTACTGGTCTTCCCCTTGATTCTTATCCATAAACTTATCCATTCAACACTGTCATCACGCGTATTGCTAAGTTCTAGGCATACAATACTGCTCTTAACATAAAGGGCCACCCCACCACCTCTCTTTCCTTGCCTGTCCCTTCTGAAAAGTTGGTAGATATCAATCAAAGCACTCCAGTTATGCGAGTCCTCCCACCACATTTCTGTGATGGCAACTAGATCATAGTTTTCTTGCTGTATGACTGGGTTGGGCTGGATGATGTCCAGAGGTCCCTTCCAACCCCATATCATTTTGTGATTCTGTGACGCAGTATAACGTGAAACACTTCAGGCAGGCCTGTCCCAACTCGTAGAGTGTAAAAATTTCAGCTTACAGAGACACTGGAAAGACAGGAAAGTTTTCGTACTTTTTTCCCTCAATACCACATAGGGCAGCATTTTGTTTCCAGTGTGTAAAATCAGTCTCTGAAATTGTTTTGGCAAATATTTTGAGCAAACACATTTCAGGGGACTTAACTATTGCCACTGCAAATTGATGAGGCTTTACTAATATCAGTGAAGGCAAGCTGCCTACTAGCTGCCGTGGACCTGATGCTACCTATGGCAGATATATGTCTTCAAAGGGTTTGTTGTGTGCAAGCACTGGCCCCCTTCATTTTAAAGGCTGCAATTTTGTTTTCAGTCTCAAGTGTTTCCAGTGTCAGATTTCGGCACTACAGGGTATGATATAGTCAGGAGAACGAGGGGTTGACAATGAGCTAGACTTGGCAGTTGGTGCCGCTCAGCCAGTTCCACAAGTCCAAGACACGCTACGCCCATGGGGAAATTCAGTGTTAAGTTGAGACTTGAAAACACTACTCAAGGGAATAACTGATAGATTTGTAGGTCACATTCGACAATTCCATCTGGAGTCTGCTGAAAACCAGTAATTCTAACGTATCAAGATACGTTAGTTATCATATAAATATCAAGGTTATAATTCTGTTTTCTAGGAGTCCTGGGAACAAGGCATTAGCCCGATAGATTACAATCAGCCTTTAAAATAAAACTCTTCTCCACAGTGTGTGACAACTGGCCCATCATTCTCACACACAGTAAGATTCTTGGTAGGCTGTAAGTAATGGGGGACAGGTCTGGAAAGACCTACATACCTGTAAACCCTCGTGTATGGATATCAACAAAGCGTGTCACAGAGGATGTCATAAATTACAGTTTTTATACTAATCTTTAGCTAAAAGCTTTTGGATAGAGGGAGATAAAGCACATCACTTTTTTTTTTTTTTTTGCTGATTTTCTTTCAGATAAAATGCCCAAAGACGTAGGGGAAATGTTCAAATGCAACTTAGTGCCTTAGGTAACCAAATCTCATTAAAAATAGAGATCAAGCATTTAAGCCTTTTATTTAAATGGTTTTCATCTGTAAATCTCACCTGTGGGACCGAACCTGCCTTTAAAGGAGCAGAAAAAACACACAGCAGAGCAACGCGTGCAGGCACAGAGAATGACTCGAGAGGCTCAGAGCTCACCCAGTGAAACTACAACTTATCTCGTGGGCAACACTTAAGTATTGAGTGAGATAAGGATTTCTGTCTTACCAATACAGTTGCCTAGCGCGTCCTGTATAAACCCATTCATGCACTGGAGCTTGGGTCGGCAACGGAAAGATCCTGGAGTATTCTGACAGATAAAATCGGGGGGGCAGTTATGAGTACCAGTCTCACATTCGTCAATATCTGGTACATCACACAAAAAAAAAAAAAAAAAATTGTTAGCGGGAGTTTGACAGAAGTTTTTACATCACATTTAACACCTGAGACATAGTTAAAAATGCCAGACACGTTAATCCTCGTCGTACCTTCATACAATTCAATGCAGTGACCCAGGATCAACCTGACTCACTACCTCAAACAGAATCTCAGTAAAAACAAGTAGAATAAATTAAGGTTTTTTTATTATTATTATTTCATTATTAACATTATATATAGGGGCGTGTACGTTTATTATGCTTTACAAGTTCAGTTCTCACAACTAAATGATTCAGGATTATAGAGCACTTGAAGCATCATGTTCAGCCTTGATTCAGCAGTGTGCCTGTACATGGGCTCAGCTTTGAAGTCAGAAAGATTTAATTATATGTCCAAGTGCAATTTTAATTTTAACCTTAGATCCAATGCGGACAGTTCATTTCTTTCATAAGTGAATTAATTGGCCTTGATTCTCATCCACATTAAGGCTTACAATATCCTTGCATTATTGTGCTTTAAAATGCACATAAATATGATTTCTGCTCACTTTAATATTTCATTCCAGCTCAGAATAGACAATAAGTATTTGTGAATAAATTACGGTTCAGATAAAGCAGATAAGGGTTAAGAGGCTTCATTCATGAATGTAACCCTGTCCACATGAAAGCATACTAGCAACTAAAATTTAATGCTTGCCACCTTGCAATGGGATGAAATCTCCTAAAGCTATTAAAATACAGAAACTTTCTAGTAATAGAATGCCTCAGCCTTCCCATTTATGCAGCTGACACAACAGTAGACGCAACTGCTTATCCCCAGAGCTTTGTGAGACTTAAATAATAATTGTGGAGCCGATTTTAAGTTTAGGATGGATTAACAGTGAATTAAGTTCAGCAGGATTTTACATGTTGCACATCACAGTCATTTTATTTGGCATTTAAAAATCATACATGAAGATTATTAATTTTCTATTTTCATCACTATTAACATAAAACATTATTCATTAACCTTATTAACATACCTTATCCAGATATGAAATTTCTAACATTAATGGCATGCATAATTTACTGTCTGTATTCCTTTTTCTCCAAGAGGATTGTTAATACTTGCTGGTAAGCTATTTGTTGGCCTAAATCTGATGTCATTCAAATCAGCAGAAATTTTACTTCAGGGAATCAAAGTTAGACCATGATACTTTAAAAACATTGTCTGTATGTTCTGCAAGTTTTGCGTTGGAGTTTGTTCATCAGCTTTTTTATTCAATCAATATCAGTTTCTACAATAAAACCTTATCCAGAGTTTTGGTTAAGGTAATTTACTTAGTGGAGTGAAATGACTCCATTTATAAACAACTCTAAGCTCTGAGGGAACAGACCTTCTCATAGCGGAAACTCATTCCACATCAAATGGAGTTTGCTGCTAATTTATATCTCTGTGAAGGTAGCATGTCAGGTGAAGTTATAGGTGCACGTAACAGCATACTTTGAGCTAGATGCAAGTTGAAATTATTAATTTCTTTAGTAAAAAATGAACACTATTACCCTTGTGTTCAAACATAGCTAGTCAAGAACAGTCCTCCAGGAGCAGGATTTAAGATACTCTACTCGCTAATGAGCAACCAATTCACAGAACCAGACTAGAGCTAGCCAGAAGTAACCACCAGAAAAATGTGTATATTTTGAGTGCTGGGCCTTCAAAATCAACTGTTTCAGTCCTCAGACCAGCTTCTACCACGCAACACAAATCACCAGTGTAAAATAAATGTGGTTCTCTCTCCTGGAAGTCTTTGTAGTAGTCCATAGACAGTCTGATCTGGTACCTGCAAGGTGGCAGGTGGGAAACTACAGTCTCAGAAGAGCTAGCACTGTCTGTGTATCCCTGTGCAACTACAGTTTACATGTGTGTTTATCAGAATTAAAAGACCCTGACATGACGATGTACTTATTTTTTTTTTACTTAAGTCTGGAAGATTTCAGTTTCTCTGCACAAGGACGTACCTTTGCAACGACTGTCATCTGTTAGCTCATAACCAGTTCCACAGCTCGTGTCCCGCTGACAGCGAAAGGATCCTAACGTATTGACACAGGTTTGTCCAATCCCACAGCTGTGTGTCCCAGTGATACACTCATTAATATCTAGAGTATGCAAAATCATTTGGGGGAAAAAAAAAAAAAAAAGAGTAAATAAGAAACATGATATCGCCGGGAAGAGATGAGGTCAAAGGCTAGCTTTGAGCACACCTCCAACCAGTCATTAGTTTTAGGATTAGAATACAAAGAAGAGTGTGGATTTGACCTCACACTCACACACCCACAACGTGGCTACTCATCTCTGTTGTCAGAGCATGAGCCAGTAAAGACATTTTGACCCCATTGGTAACCGAACTTATGACTGCTGATTCACAGTATTGAAGAAAGGGGAGGAAGTTGTACTGAGGGACAGTGAAAGGCCAATATCATCTGACTGAGACCAGCAGCAGATGATTCTGTGAATGAGGGATACCTTCAGAAATCCTTCCCTTGCTTCTGCAACACGTGGCTTCGGGAGTCCCTGAGCCACAAGTAGCAACTTTCTACTTTATAGCTACCGATGGGCATTTCTTTTGTGATTCTTTTCATCTTCTCTTTTAATACATAAGAAAATTTGGCATCCACGTGCATCAAAAGTAGAAGCTCTTCCCTTTTATTTCACACTAGGTTAATCTGTCCATTTATCAATGTCTATTTTATATTTGAAGTTTGTATCTGAGCTACTTACCTAGACTCCCTTTTCGGTCAGTGACAGAAAAAGACACTCCTGTTGAGAAACACTTTTAATCCTAGAAGAGCTATGCAGAACAGGCAAGATGAACTGTGCCCTGAAGTGCTTTTTTCTCTCAATTAGCAATGAAAGGAGCCTAGGCTGGCTAGCTCAGAAGCCAACGTCTACACTGCACATGTCTGAAGCCAAGACCAATGAGCTCTATCCCAGCCCATTTCATTTTATGTCCCTTTAGTTCTTCTGGGACAAACTTAACAATTCCTTCCCATGACTATTCCCATGCCACTCACAATATCCAGGAATTTCATGCTTTCTGTCAGTTATGTCCTTAGCAAGCTGAAGAATCCTACCCTACTTCATCTGCCTTATCAATTACTATCTACTATTATAAAAGAGGACAGGTATTTTATTTTGGCGTTATTCACAATAATGAATTCAAGAAATTCTGCCTCCTCCCCACTCTAAATCCTCCATCTCTTCTACTGATTCTTTCTTAACTCCATCTTCCCACAACTCTTATTCCAAGACTCCATTTAAATCGACTTTTTATGATCTCAACTCTTTCACCAGCTGGCATAAGTTTATTCTTATCTCTTCTGTCTGGATCTTTTTTTATCCATTCTTGCTCTTTTAAAACAAGGATGTTAGCAACCAAGGCAATGGTTTTATTTCTTTTACCTTCACAGTTGACACCATCTGGTTGAAGCTGATACCCAACGAAGCAGGAGCAGACATAACTGGATCCTGTGTCTCTGCACTGCTGAGAGCAAGGTCCACCACCTAATTGGATATTTTAACAAGTCTTATATAATAAAGAGGCTCTTCACAGAAACTTAAACAAGCCATTAATTTACAGGATGCTTGCTGATTTATTTAGAAAAGCAGATAACTAAATACACACACATAAAAGAAGGAAAGGGCTAACCACTAAAAGAAGTGTTTGGAATCACTGGATTCTATTAGCTCTAAAATAAATACAAGAAGGAATTAAATTAAGGAGTCACTCATAGCCCATTATTGATAGAAGTTGAAGGGAAAATGCTGATGAGCTCAGACACCTCCTCAGCTTTTGGCTAGGAAGTAAAAAACTTTATATGGTGATTACTGTGAAATAAGGAAGATAAGATGCCTCACCATAAGTTAATGAAACATTTTCACTATTAGCTGCATTAGGCTTTATTTTTAGCCCATCATTATTAGGACCGCACTCCTGAATGAGCTGCAGCATGTGGTCTTTTCCTACTTAGCAGGCAGGAAACAACGAAAGTGAGAAGAGGGTATTGAGGGTGACAGAGAACCTAAAGGAACCAAGACTTACTACTGGGGTAACTAAGGAGCTACTGAGTCACAAAGGATGTGAAAAAGAGGTGGGGTTATTCTGGCAAACATAAAGAGAGGATACTACAGGAAATTTACACAAAATTTGGCTCATCGTTAAGAAAACTTACTTTTTCTGATCCTGTTAAAATTAAATTAATATTAAAACCACTTAATGTTCTCAAAATAGAGAAATGGTTATATGCTTCCAACTATTTGTTGTAAGAGTATTTGCATTAGTACAAATAGAACCTGTTGTCTTCCATTTTTCAGAATAGCAGGATAGGTATTAAAAAAAAAATTGAAATAAGCATAATCAACATGGGCAAATGCAGCTATAACATTCTAAACTTCTGAGTGAATTAAAGTAACTTTTTAAAGTGCAACAACTTCTAATGAGGACAGATCCATTAATACACCACACAAAATTAGCTCTGTATGCAATACTGGCAAAGGGAATGACATTAGAAGGAACAGTAGTCTCATGGTTGAGATGGACAGGTACCGCTTCCTGAACCTCTGCTAATACTGTGAGCTTCTGTCAGCCACAGGAAAACCTATCGTGGAAGCGATGGAATAAAAAATTAAATTTCCTCATACACCATGAAGGTGCTGCATAACAAACTGCTGAAGTTCCACAGCCTAGGAAATTCAAGTTTCCCCTGGTGAAGATTGGAAAATCACAAGTAATTCTAGCATGCCAAGTTTATTCAGAAAATATACTGTAGACAGAAACTATAATTTGTAATTAGTCATACCAATCCATCTCTTGCAGGCAGCTGATTAACTGACAAATGCAACAACTGATTACATAAAGAAATAATACTAGGAAAATATGTAACACATTTTTCTATGTCATCTCTTGTAATTAGCAGCTGGAGACAAGGACAGCCAGTGTTGGCTTTGACTAGCTATAATGACCTAGCAGACGTTTCCATCCTCTCTAGAGTGTAACAGCTATACAACACACAGCACAGTAAATCATCTCTCAACTGGAGTATAAGTCTATTAAATTGATTTTATCCTTTTACATACAATACATTACTTAGTTATGAATTGCTTGTAGAAAATAATAAATCACTGCTGTTTTAAGTTTATAGACATGTAAATCACATGTGACAAGCAATAAATCAGGATACTTAGCAGAACAATATTCCAGTAACACATTCTTCCCAGGAGGCAGAATAGCCTGACTAATGAGGACAATAGCCCCCTTTCTTTCTTTTTTTCACATGATACATCTCAAAAGGAAACAAGTTTCAGTTCGTATTCAATCACCCTGATCATCCCAGGAGGAGAATGAAAGAATGCACATAATTAATATAGGATCCCCATCTTCTGAAGAATCCAGAGTACTCCATGGGTTCAATGGGTAACACCTCTGAGGTATTACCCACTAGAAGTTAAATAAAAGTTAAATGTATAGTCTAAGCTTCAGTTGGGTAAGACGAACTCTGCTATGGGAGACAATGCTTCCCTTGTATTTAAGAACTACTGAGGCACCACATAATGATCTACTATTTCTTAGAAAAGATCTTCATTCTTTTATTTTTATCCATAACTAGCTTAGGCAAAAGGTTTTGGCTAATCTCTAGATCTAAGTTTGCTTCACTTTTATTGGAGGCAATCACAAAAGAGCTGGCTAATAAGACTAGTCACCTGACTTACCTCTGCAGCCATCATGCAGATAAGGATCTTCTTGGTCTAGTTCCTCCTTTGAAATTTCAACTAGAAAGAGGAGAGATAGGCATTAGAGGAGAAAGCACTTTTCTTCTCACAGTAAAAAGCTGCCTGCTTGGGACAGGACTCAGACCAGGCTTTTGGATAAACCAGGACAAAATTAAAGAGCATTATTTACATATTTTACAGTTATTTCATGCTTAAATTTGACATTCAAATGCACATGACCATGGGGCATTTTCCATCTGACTGATTCAATATGAAAGTCACGCTGTGATCACAGATTACATATGGGCTGAGATCTTCAAATTCAGGCTCTTAGCATTAGGCTTTTAACCAGAGCTTAACCTCATTTTCGTAAGACATGTTGTTGAGGCATGCTTGGCTTCCACTGACTTTATAGTAGCTTGGGGTACTCACAGTTTTAATGAAAATCAGATTAACCTCAGTTACTTATTTAGACTTCATTCCAGAAAGAACTCCACACCCAACTTTTGGGCACCTATTTATGGCATTCTTTCAAATGTACTTCATATACCTTAACTCGCAGAGATTTGATCACACGTCTGCTAAGTACATGTCTCCTGAGAGTTCCTTCTCTCCACACAGAGGACATCAAAGGGCTGAATACATCCACCGCCTGAAGCCACTGCTTGTCCAAAGGACTAGCTAATGGACTTCCTCCAATCCCACCACTTTGAATGCAGACAAATTGGTAGGCTGGTAGTGAACTGTATAAAAGCACGGTCTCAAAATACTCTGGGTGATTGGAGAGGAAGCTTAGCCTTATTTCAGTGACCGTCCATCAGCCTATTCAACCAGTGGTCACTTACAAGCAAATAATACATCACAGATGTGAAAGCAAGTTTTTGTGCAGTGGCACAAATCTGGGTTGGTACATTGAGTCCTAGAGGTACATTTTAGTCACACAGCAGCTAAGGAAATAATTTTGCCCAAGTCTGTGTTTTTTTTTAGAGGTCTCTGGGGACACAGTTCCAGGGATTACTCTTTATGTGACGACAAAAGCAACATACAGGGAGTCAGCTTGCCTTACTCTCTGCAGCAGAACGCCTTGCATGCCTTGCTATTGCATAACACAAACACGAGGTGCTAGTCCAAAAAGCTGCCACACAAAAAGGAGACTGATCTCCCCTTCACAACTAACAAAGGTGTCTGTTCATGTTGCTTACCCTGCCTTTCTACAGGCAATTTTTATTGTTGATAGTGGTAGTTGACATACGTTCAACCAGCTTCTTGCTTCTCAGTTTAATGATGAGGACATTGTCCTGCCCATCTTGTTGACATAGACCCATCTTTGCAATGCATAATGGTCATTATGTGTGCCACTTGCCCACACGGGTAAGTGGGGAAATACTGTATGCTGTGCCCACAATTCTGGACTTTCAGGTGTTGCTAGATTTCTCTTGTCACGCAGGTACACTGAGTCTGCAAATTTTTGTTATTAGCAGAGTGGTCTACGTACAAGACACTTACCAGTCCAGTCACTTCACCCAGTGCTAATGGACAGGGGGAATTCCTCTGCTGAGACACGGTACACAAAGAAACTGGCAGGATATTTTTGAACATTGCTTGATAAGGGTGTGCACCGACAAAAGCCAGGTTTAAAGACCTGAAACAAGTTTGATAACACGCTGGCTCAAGCAGACCAATGCAAGCTTTTATGGTGGGGTTTGGGTTTGAGTTTACATGATTGGTTAGGATGATGTCTACCAAAATCTGTCACTGGTGATCTGCAAGCCAGATTGCATGTTTTCAGCGCTCAAGCGCCCATGAAGGAGGCAACACCATGCAGCACGACTTTTCTGCAGTTTCACATCTGTCTGCTACGTGAAAAAGTGGAAAAAAACCAAAACAAAACCAAACCCAGGTCTGTGAGAGTCACCACATCCACGCTCATTCGCTTCAGCTCTGTGACTAGGTATGGAGACGGATGTCAGGAGCCGCTGCTATTTAGATGCCCTTCTCTTCTGATAATTTCAAAAGAAATGCAGATATCATGTTTCTGTGAAATCTTCAGTTCTCCCAGACAGTCCACACATTTCAAATGTCTTCAGTTTGTGAGCATTTGCCTCTCACATAAAAGGCAACATTTGAATTCTGGAGAGCTGGCAAAGGCCATCTGTTTTTTAAATCCAACTAGAAGAATCATTTCTTGATTTTCTTTTTAATGAAAAATTTATCAGTGGGAAAAATGCTACGAAAAATTAATAGCTTGTACTCAGTTTCCAAGATCAGATCATTAGCAGCCAAAATAATCTGTCTTATAGTTAAGTTCTGACACCAAAAACTGTGCAACTGACCACTTTCCAGCTCTTTTAACCTTCTGTGGTATACAACATATCTATCGACTACCACTAGCCAAGAAAACATGCATCATTAAGTTACTCAGAGGAGATATCAAGTTAGAAGAATTCCAAAAGAAATAATTTAAAGTTCAAGCATCCCTTCTACCCCGTATCATTTTTTGTCTTGCTCTTTTATAATTGGCAACATAAAATACCTTGTTCCTTTTTAGGAGCATCATCGCTGATGGACACATCAATGCTGCCTTGACCCTTCACACAACAATCTCTGAAGACAATTCCACATTGGTATCCTATCTTCGGGCTGGGTTCACAACTCTGTCCTTGAATTTGGGCAGTCCTTCCCAGCAAACAACAGTAACAACATACCTGTTAAAAAAAAAAAATTAAAAATAGGTAAAATCCTAGCCCTGAACACTTCAACGCAAATTTTGTCAGTAGTGTCAATAGTGTTATCTCACCTTGGCAAACTGATGGAAAATTTTCTGCAAACTCCTTAAGAACTGGTTTTTAAAGACATTTTAATCTGTAGTTGGCATTCAGTGAGCTCTGCATCTGACCTACATCGAGCCAAGGGCAGAACGTGGATCCATTTCTCACAAATATTGTGTGAATGTGTGGGCAGGGTGATGTGGAGGACCAGAACAGTCCACGTACACGTATGGAATTTCATAGCTCCCTGCGTGCATAGCCCAGTTTCAAACATTCAGTGAACAGTGGGAACTCTTAACACCTCTGCTTCCCTTTTGGGTCCAGTTCAGTTAAACTGAGACACAATCAATTAAATGCACGACTCAGTTGATAAAGTAATGCCTACTGAACTTCCCAGCAAAACATCCCCCTCTCTGAGCTAGCAGACAAACAAGCAAATAAACATGATTCATCCAAGGTTAGTGTTAACAGGTCATAAAGAGAAACTATCCTGCTCTGAAAAACAGACCACAAAGTCAAACATTATTTAAAAGCATCATGGCCTGGACATGGCTTCCAGCAATGAAACATGATCTGCCTCTTCCAGACCTGCTGAACTACAGCCCTGGAACACACCACAGAAGTCAAGACAGGAGAAGTTAATCCCGTGGAGTTTTCCATTTAATTTTAAATTTAGGAGACACTGTTCAAAAGGAAGGAAAATTCAGTTTTCCTTCCTTGCTGTTAGAAAACAGCAAAGATGCTTGGTCCTCTGGAATTGCTTTCTGCCAATTGCTACTGTCATGTAAAAGCAGATTTAAGCTTTTATTGTTCATTTTATTATTCTTCCAGACTCTTTTTTGCTGGAAGAAAATAGCCTTAAACAGAGCAGTGGCATATAAAATAACACTGAACTAAATTTCTGTAATTTGGTGCTTTAAGCACCACACTTATGGAGCAGAAGGCAACTATTAAATTTCTTTCACTGTTTGGAGATGCATACCCTGTCTATATACTAAGCTTTCCTTTATAAGGTATTATTTATGTTTCTCTCTCTGTACTGCAATGAAAGGTTCTTTTAAACCTAGAGCAGCATGAAAGTAAAATAATAAAATCCTTTTTCCTTGTTTCTTCAATCTTTTTTCACTTTATAGCATTTTGAAGTACGTAAGTATGTTATTTTTGTACTTTGCCTCACTTTTCACTTTTTCACTTTTGAAGTACGTAAGTATGTTATTTTTGTACTTTGCCTTTAAATACACAACTAAATCCTTTCCCTGCTGCAGAATGCTGTATGGCAGGAACTCTTCCTTCCCTCCTGGCCAGTGTTGGGGTGTTGATTTCATGCCCACCATAATGTTAAGAAACATATTTTCCCTTATTAACTGCTGTTTGGTGGGATGGTTCCTCACTACCAACTTTTTTTACTCTGTTCTCCCAACTACTTCCATCCAATGGCAGATGTTCTGATTTCATCACTATTATGTCTGGGATATTTCCATCTTTTCTGGCTTTTCTGGATGACTTTAGAAAAAAATACTTGGTGATCTCTTCCAAGAATTGCAACATTTCTGAATATTTATTCTAACACGTCTAACATTTTCCCGAGGCATCTTTCTCAAAGTTTTTAACATCTGTCTGCAATTCTGTTAGATTTCCAATTTTCACAACCATAAACTACAAGACAGAAATGAAAACTGAGCTGAAGGTTCATTGTTTAAGCTTGCGTATTTTTGATAACCAAATCTTGTTTAAGTTACTGAATGCAGCTGATCCTTGCCAATTTTTGTCATTATGTACTTCTGGAAATCCTCACTGGCTTCTACTGTCAGGCATATGAATTGACTCAATCTATTTTGTTGCCTGGTCACACAATGCTTGAATTGGGAGTTACAGAGTTTCTCTGGATTTTTTTATAAAGAGTGATCATCAATCTTGCCATTCTTCAAGTGTTGAATAACTTCACGTTCTTTACTTCTTCCAGGTTGAGCCACAACTTGAAGACCTCTGTCTCCACCTAATGTGAATCTTCAAGTACGGAGCTTGCTAAGTTGTGCAATGTCTGTAAGAAACTGTATCTTCATTAACATAATTGAATGCATCGAACCATTTGTTCCTACCTGTATTCGTTCTAACTGTGCATGATGCATCTTGATTTAACATCTTGATAATAAATTATGTTGCTAAACCATAGCCAAAATGATCCAGAGATGGAAAGTGTCAAATGTTTTCTTAATTGACGTTTACGGTAAGTGGCTTTTAATACTGACTCTGGAAGATTCCACACTGGCAGTCCTAAAGGCTAGCACTTCCTTTTCAACTGAAGAAAAAAGGTGGAGAAGCTGATGAATGGCCTTTTGCTCAGAGTACACCCTGGACCCTGTAGACCTGCATACATCTCCACATATCTTACCTGTGAACTTGGAAAGTCACCTTTTCTTTCAGTTCTCCCACCGTGGAATGGTAATCACAGCAGTGATAAGGTTAGTTTAACTCATGTTCACAGAGCAACCTGGTATTCTCAGACATAAAGCAGTATGTCACAATAACTATCAATATCCTGGGTAAGATTAATCTCAACATTCCCTTTTTCGTGCTAATTTTTTCAGGGTTACCCTGTTCTGCAAGACTTTGATCCTTCAGTCAGGAGTGCAGTCTAGACTCTGTATTAGTTCAGTTCTTGATGTGTTTGCAGCCATTTTCCAAAGGTTGCCAACTGCCCGGAGGCAGCGATGACCATTCACCCATTTGCTAGAACCTCATGGATGGTACAACCTAATGATTGAGTTGTTATTACACTTTCCCTGCCTGGAAGCCTTTTCTTCTAAAGTGATCCCGATAATAATCTCAAACATATTTTCCTTTGCCTCTCCCCTGTTATTAGCAAAAGCCCATGCAGCTTCAAAGCCATGCCTTCGTCTTTGTGTTTGGATAGAAAGATGTGTCCTGCTTGAAGTCCTATGATCCCCTGACTGCACTTATACCTTGCCTTCTCACAGAAAGGAAAAAAGATGTCAGGAATAAAGAAATAAATCATTACATGTGAGCAGTTTGAAGATTTAGTTTTGGTATGATTAGGGAGCACCTGAAACACCTTTAATCAATAAGATCTCTTAATTAGTTAAATTTTACAACAGTTCTTTATTATTTATAATGTCATCATTTAAGTTACCAGATCTGGAAAGGTGAACCATGTATTAACACTGCTTTTGCATATCTGTCCACAAGAGGTCTCTCGCTTGCTGAAATCCAGACTAGCTAGCAGAAGCCATAAAAAACTGACTGAAAAAAATACAGAATCACAGAATCACTGTGGTTGGAAGGGACCTCTGAGATCATCAAGTCCAACCTTAAAAAAACAAAAAAAACCTAGAAAAAAACCAAAAAAAACCCCCCAAAAAACCCCAAAACACAACACCCCACTACATCACACCCACCCCAAACCAATAATCTTGGGCACCAGAGCATGCCATGAAGAGTCATATCTACATGTTTCTTAAATACCTCCAGGGATGGTGACTCCACCATCTCCCTGGGCAGGCTGTTCCAGTGCCTGACCACCCTCTCAGGAAAGTCATTCTTCCCAATATCTAATCTAAACCTCCCCTGCCCCAACTTCAGGCCATTTCCTCTGCTCCTGTCATTATTCCCTTGGGAGAAGAGGCCAACCCCACCTCTCTACACCCTCCTTTCAGGGAGTTGTAGAGGGCAATGAGGTCTCCCCTCAGCCTCCTCTTCTCCAAACTAAACATGCCCAGTTCCCTCAGCCTCTCCTCATATGAGTTATTCTCCAGACCCCTCACCAGCTTCATGGCTCTCCTCTGGACACGCTCCAGCCCCTCAATGTCCTTCCTGTAGTGAGGGGCCCAGAACTGAACACAGCACTCAAGGTGAGGCCTCACCAGTGCCCAGTACAGAGGCACAATGTCTTCCCTACTCCTGCTGGCCACGCTGTTCCTGATACAGGCCAGGATGCTGGTGGCCTTCCTGGGGATGCTGCTGGCTCATGTTCAGCCCACAGGCCACCAACACCCCCAGGTCCTTTTCTGCTGGGCAGCTCTCCAACCACTCTTCCCCAAGCCTGTAGCGTTGCCCGGGGTTGTTGTGACCAAAATGCAGGACCCGGCACTTGGCCTTATTGAACCTCATCTCAATGAGCCTTGGCCCATTGATCCAGTCTGTCCAGATCCCTCTGTAGAGCCTTCTGACCCTCAAGCAGATCAACACTCCCACCTAGTTTGGTGTCGTCTGCGACCTTCCTGAGGGTGCACTCAATCCCCTTATCTAGATCATCAATGAAGATATTAAACAAGACCGGCCCCAAAACTGAGCCCTGAGGGACACCACTGGTGACCGGTCGCCAACCGGATTTCGCCCCATTAATCACAACTCGCTGGGCACAGCCATCCAGCCAGTTTTTTATCCAGTGAAGGGTACACTTGTCTATGCCATGATTCACCAGTTGCTCCAGGAGAACGCCATTATACGAATAATGTTATACATTATACGCCCTTATATGAATAACTCAGCAGAATTTTTCAGAACTTTTGAAGATCTGAGCAAAAAAAATATATGTATGTTCAGCAGTCCAAAGCAACAAAAGTTCACGCTCACCTAACATACAAAACCAAGTATTCTTGACAAAACTGGGGAGATAAGACTGTATCTCCATCTTCGGAAAAAGAAAGTATGTATGATAAATTTGGAGGAAAGTGTCCAAGCACCTTAAGCAAGGTCAAATTTCTACAAGCTTTGCTCCTTTCTACAGGGCTGCTGTGGTAGAAAGTTCATGAAGCCATTTCTATTTCTCCTGTATCAGCAACAAATCTGGAAATCGATTACTGTCTTTTGATTAACATTTTAAAGATTAATGATTAATTTTGCATTCCTTTTTTTCAAAGCAAAAAGAAGCTGTGCTTCCAAGAAAATGGAGGAGTAAAATTATTCCCATTATTGCCTATGCCTACGGCCTTTAAGTGTAAAAGCTAAGGCAAGTGTTTTCAAAATATGGTCTTTTTATCTTCTTTCCAATCGCAAGTTTTGGATTCAGAAGAAAGATTAGCTGCCTCATTTGCTGCGAAGTGCTGCGATTAATCCTACTAATTGAATTACTAAATCACTCTTTCTGCTACCTAAGCTAAACTAAAATGAACCAACTTAGGCAAAATGAGATTCAAGCCCATGTGAGCTGGAGTTGGTGTGAATGTAAAAGTTCACCACAGCAGGGCAACATTGCCAGATAAATTGTACATCTCACGGTCATCAGATTAAAAAAGCATTCGACAAAAGAAATCATAATTGTTCACAGATATGAGATCATAAATCGTCTGTGTCCATCACGAATCAAAGAGATTATCTACAAAGATACTCCTACAGCTATCTCAGTAGTTATTAAGCATAGGATGTTCCTACTCGGGAGCGGAGAGGCAGAACGGGTTCACAAAGATTAAATAACACTGACTATGTTTATCCCAGTAAATTAAACAGGGACAGAATGTGGGCTCAGGCATTGTCCCACAATCTTCTGTAATCTTTAAATATTAGCAAGCTCTACTGGCAACTAACATCCCTCAGACAACGCTGAAGCATATTTCTGGGGTTAGCAGAGGCCAGCGAGTGCTCCCAACAGCCCTCATGCACTGAGTTTTGAAGGGGAAAGATGTCAGTTGCATGACATGAGCTGTGCTGAGCCATTTATTCTTAGGGTCAGAGATCAAGGCCCAGCCCACGTTGTTTAATAGCACAGCCGTCACCATGAAAACCTGCTATCTTTGAAGAAATCTGGCCGTTTTTAAAAAACGCCATCATTAATTCTTCTTCTTCCTCATACTGACAAGTCCACATAGGGAAACACCAGCTAATTGATGAGAAAGTGGGTTTCCTTGAGCAGTTGCATTCTGTTTAAAAGCTGTCCCATGGCATGTGTTTCAAACAGTGCTGCTGTTATAAACCCATCTCTGGTAGCAAGCACTTGAACCTGCAGCGTGCTCACCAGTGCAGTCCCTCTTCATCTGTTCATAGCCCTTCAAAGTATTGCCACAGGGGTCTAAATATTTTTTCATGCTACATCCAGATTGGGGTGGAAAGGCTTCTAATGCTACAGGCTGCAGAGAGGAATCCACACGCTAGGAGCAGGGCACACCCTGGGTCAACAGATGAAATATGTCCCCTCTGTCAAACATGCTCCACCATGGGAATAAATCACAGAATCACAGAATCTTCTAGGTTGGAAGGGACCTTAAAGATCATCTTGTCCAACCATCAACCTAACTGACAAAAATCACACTGCACATGCAGAAAAGTTTAGGACAACCCAACAATGCCAACCTCATCGTCATGTGTTACCTTTCTTTTACTCACAGCAAGAACACGGATTACTTCACAGCCCTGACATCAGCACCATCCTACTGCCAGGAACATGATCAAGCCAGCATTTTGAAGATATGAAAATTGTGAGTCAGACATTGTCTCCCTTCTTCCATATAGTTGGTTTTTTTTTTAACTGAATGAACTGAAACACTCAGCATCTTTGAGCAATGGGAAGAATTAAAAACACTATTATTAAAAACACATCTGTTTTCATCACCACTGAAAGAAATCTACAGTAGGACCAGAGCTGTTTGTGCCTGGGTCATGGTCAAGGTCAAGGTCATGATCTTACTAGTGGAACTTTTTTCCAAAAACACTCTGCGCAGTGGTAAGAATACGCTCCCTTTTAAGAAATGGGAGACAAAATCAGTAATAAAGGTGTAGGGCAGGGCACAGAATAACCAAAGATGCCAATGACAGGCATTTTTCTTCTAGTATCAAATGCTATTATCACAAGCTTATAGATGTCTCCATTCAATTGTAAATCAAAGCCGTATTAACTAAGGACATGTACACAAGCTGGAATTATAAGTATACCGAGAGGATTAACTTCAGCCCTACGCCTTTGGACCACCCATACTGAAAACCACGCAGTTTGACTGTAGGCCACGAAGGTCTAATGAAAGCTCAAGTCTTTCTGACTTTCTGAAACTCCCATCTGAGTTTCCCATCCCTTCCGACAGCATTGATGTCTTCTCTTCATGCCAAAGTAGTTTCCTAGCCAATTACCCATTCAAGACTTCCACCCTTTTGCATTCTACCCTCTGCCTCTGCTAAAACAAAATGAGACAGTCTGCTTCACTCAACGAGGAACCGTTTCTCTCAAAGAAGCACAAAGTGGAGAGCCTTAAAAAGACAGGAGGTGCAGGGGGGCAAAAAAGCTGTCTGTATGCATCAAACCGAGTACAGTGACCTTCAGTGTCAACCCTTAACAACCAATCTAGACAGAATCACAGAATGATATGGGGTTGGAAGGGACCTCTGGAGATCATCCAGTCCAACCCCCTGCCAGAGCAGGTCCACCCAGACCAGGTCCCGCAGCAATGTGTCCAGGTGGGTTTGAATGTTTCCAGAGAAGGGGACTCCACCACCACCTTGGGCAGCCTCTTCCAGGGCTCTGCCACCTTCAAAGTAAAGAAGTTCCTCCTCATGTTTAGGTGGAGCTTCTTATATTCAAGTTTGTGCCCATTTCCTCTTGTCCTGTCACTGAGCACCACTGAAAAAAGACTGGCCCCATTCTCCTGACACCCACCCTTTAAGTACTTATAGGTGTTGATCAGATCCCCCCTCAGCCTTCTCTTCTCCAGACTAAAAAGACCCAAGTCCCTCAGCCTCTCCTCGTAAGGGAGATGCTCCAGGCCCAGACAATCAATACTATTTCTTAAAGAGGAACAGGAATAGCTCTGAGGTCTCACCTTGAAGTATTCAGCTTCACAGGTGGAATTTTCACCAATATGTGAGTCACACTCCTCACGCACGTTGGCAAATTCAATCCCATCTGAACAGTACTGCTTCTCCAACTGGCTGCGGCAGCACTGTACCTGAGTCATGCTGGCGAAGGGATGGAAGCAATAGGAGAAGGATGTCATATATAGGTCAAGAACAGATAATCTGAATTTTGACAATTAGCACTTGTACTAGTGCCATGGACAGAGGTTCCTGCGCGCACACATTTTATTACGAAGTAAAAATATTCTCTAGGAGTAGGCAGAATATCTAGGTGGTATGTTCAATACAGTCATAACTGCCTGTCTACCTTGCAGTCTGTCCTGACTTTTTTTTTTTAAGCAAATGGCTAATTTCAACCCCATTTGGCACAGGGCTCCAGGGCTTGCATTCTTGCATGTTTTGTGACAGCTGGCGGCTGCGGAGAGGATGGTGAGAACCAAGTTGTTGCTCCGACTGGCAGAAGGGACAATTCAGGCCCTGGACATAGTGAGAATCTGCAATCCCATGGCCAGTGTAGACTGTCACGTAGGGCATGTTGAAGGAAGCTCAAAGGAAGCACAGGTTGCCCTGTGGGACAACAGGAGACACGGGGATAAGTGGAGATACCAAGGAAAGCCATAGTGGGAAACAGAGCGTATTGCAAGCAAGAGGCAAAGAAAGACAAGGGAGGGAAGAGTATTACAGGGCAGGAAGATGTGAAGAGGAGACAGGATCAAAATCTGCAGGAAACTCAGCTTTGTTAGTTCTACTGCTCATAAAATCATTCTATTTTATCTCAGTTCCAATGAATAAATTGAAAAATCCTTCCTGTGGAAAAAAAAAATCTGTGTGAAGAGGCTTTAAAATCCTCCACTCTTCTTGCTTCTGTGACTTGCATGCAAAGCACCTGAGTTGCTAGAGGGGAAAGGAAACTATCCCAAGGGCAATCCAAGCTGATAAAATCTATTTATAGTGTAACAGGGGCACCAAAAAAGCATGGCCCAGTATGTTAGAGCTCTAAGAAATGCACAGAAAAACCTTATAAATGCACTTTTATACCCATCACCATGGGAAATCTTATGCATCTTACAGACCAACAACACTGAGAGCATTCTCTTTGCTCTTAAGAGCATTCACTTTTTTTTTTTTTTTTCCTCAACTCCAGTTATTTAAACTGATGAGTCAAATCTTTCCAAGGGTTACCTAGAAACACATACAATTACATAAAGATAAGCACAAACAATTCTGTAAAGATAAACCAATCAGCAAACCGATACCCTTTACTCTTAAAAATCCCTTATTTACACTGTTGGACATTTTGCAAGTATAAGGAAGAGGGGTGAGTTAGATGCACTGCTGAGGTACCGGCTTCTCCTACTGTCATCTAAGTGGACTCCCATTCATTACCTCTGGAGGAGCTTGCCTGCTCTCGATGACCATAGGATGAGCATGAGGAACCCCCAGAGCTCCAAGGCCAGGCCATCCAGTCCAGCCCACTAAAAGCAGGGTACGTGTGGGTACTGGGCTCAGATTCTGCATCTCTGGTGAGATACTGGTGCATATTGGTGAGGCAAGGCTGTCAAGCTACACTCCTGAAGATTCCTGATTCTTATTTATTGGATTTTTTTTTTAATGGTCTGACTGTGCAGTTTGCACTTGGACAAAAACAGCTCTGAGATTTCAATGCATAGGAACAAAACCCAGTTATGTTGATGAACAGATTATACAAAAATAGACTTTGAAGTCACAGCAAGAAGTTAAGCCCAGGACAGTAACTTTATTTGGCAGAATACTTGAAGTTTTTGATATTTGATTTAGTTCCAGTTTGGAAGAATATGTAGCTTTTTTGTTGCTGAAATTCCCTCTGAAGCAGAATTTCCATTCCCTGCCCAGCTCTGGGGTGGTCTGACTGTCAGGACTTTGGAAGCCAGTAAAACCTGAACTTCTAGCCCAAGAGTGTGGGAGCTGAGACTTTCCAGCTCCTTTAGCCCTCCAAGTCCTGTGGAGAAGCTAGATATGTTAGCCACAGACAAACAAACAAACAACAGCAGTCTTTCAGTAAATCTGTTTGATTTCCAGTGTGGCTTTTTTTTTTTTTTTTCAAATACCAGTCATCTCTTTGAAATCTCTGACAAATTTCACCTCCACAAATTGGCGATTTCAACCAAAACAGTTTCTTAAAATGTTTCCCACAGCTGTATTCGTAAGTCATGTGGCCCACCCCAGCTGTAAGAAGGAATTAAACATCAATTGAATGCTAGATTAAAATACCATTTGTTCATTCTCAGAACAACAACAATAAAACCACACTTCACTGCCCAAATCCTACAGCGAAGTCGCACTGGTAGCGAATACCACTTGAGTCTGTAAACACTGGTGTGGCTGTAACAGAGGGAGAAATCCCTGAAAGATGGCAGAGAAAAATGCTAGAAAAATCTGCACAGGACAGGTCTTTGGTCTGCAACTTCGCCATCCTTTTCCTTTTGCACACCAGCCCACCTGCTGATGGTCGCTAGGGCTTGCCACCACAAGCTCAGCAGAGTCCAAGACTTTTGAGATGAAAAAGCATCTCTCCCTGCCTTTGCTAAATTGAAATTGTGTGTCTCCCTGGCTTAGACTCTAACATGATACATACTCATTCTCTACTTCACAGCAGAGTAAAGGAGACAACTCTAATGGCTAATAGGACACCTAGAGTTGTCTCTTCGTGTAAAACATTTCAACTCTTCCTGTGTAGCATTCCTATTAACTTCGTGTCCACGGACAGCCTACAATATTGGTCTATAAAAAGAGAGAAAGTAGAGGAGTACTTTCCTATTTTATTACTCCCAATAAGTAAAAAAGCCACATTCTTCCTTGTCTGCCACATTCTGATTTTCAGTTAAAACAGTGCAACACCAGTTTATTGAAATAAATAGGTATTTACAATGTAACTGAAATCTTGTAACACTAAATACAGAATCTCTAGGAGCATAAGACCTCATAACTGATGTTCAGTCAGGATATTTCAAATAAAATCAGGCATTTCCTAGTTTCTCTGAAAGATGAGTTTTAGTCATGGTTCACTAATGAACAGAAATCAATCAGACATTTAAAAAGTCCTTATTCTTTGTTGCACATGTTGATCTAAAATTAAAGTTATTTCATTACTACATAATTTGCTTATAAATAAATTTTAGAAATCATGGTTTATATTCTCACTTTCACCTTCTGTTAAAATTTAACCAATGTTACAGATTTTCATGGAATAAATTTCCAGCTGAAAAGCTACATGTTGATTTACATCCACAGTCCTTTCACATCTATTATTCTCCTTCCCAGCTGATACACTCCTAAACCAGCAGAGTTTGTAATTTTTAACTTCTTCCCATAAAAGCATTAAAATTTAACTTTGCTCTGAAAACAATGTCTTTTCTGTTAGCTTAATTTCATTACCCTCTGCCTCTCTCCTTCCACTTACTAGCCTGTCTAAAAGTTATGTCAGTGCTATTCATGCGCACAGTGGAAGGCCTTTCACCAAAAAATATTAAAATTAAAAAGGGAATGATTCAGTTCCAGAATTATTTTGCAAAAATAAGCTGGGTCTTCCACCCTTAGTCCTTTCAGTTTGCAGTTTAACATGCAACAGAAATGAACTTAGGAAAATTAAGAGCAAGATCTGGTCAACAATATGAAAATAATAAAGAGGGCCTCAACAATGAAAATACATACATTAGAACACGTGTTATAAATTAGCAAGGGACTCAAGTAAAAATAACTGATTCAAACCTCAAAATCAATCAGCTGCAATCCATAAATAACTTTGTTGTTTACTTAATAAAAGTTTTCTTGAGGGTAAAGAGTAAAATTATATTGGCATCATATATTACGTGAAGAAACAATACTGGTAACATTGTGGCAGAGAAAGAACTGAGTTTGACATTATTCTCAAGGAGAAGTAAGCAAGTTATCCTAAATGAGTGGCGATAAAACCCTGACAACATAGCAGATGATTGTTCTTCTATCGCTCTGACTGTGAAGCCAAAAACCTTAAGTGAGTGTGAGGCACACTCAGCAGGCTACAGAGAAGAGGTAACAATTAATAAAGACAACTTCTCCAAAAACAACTTTAAACAGCTTTTTTTCAGACAGACAAGTGCCACAACTTCGATGTCTGAAATCTCAGGCTCTGACAGACTTACAATGGCATAAATCAATAAACATCTACCTGGTGCCTATCACTCCACACACTCCTGTCTTATTACTTCTGAGTCTGCATCCAAGTGCTGCCACTTGTCTCTGCTTGGGAAGGCAGATCACCTTTTTGCTCTGTTTTTGCACAGCACCTAGCAGAGCGTTCTGTAGCTCCTTCTTTCATGAAGTTTTTGCAACACTAATAATAAATAATGTTATTCCCAATGTAACTCCAAAAAGACTTTACGTAGTGCTAAAGGCATGCAGTTCTCATATGGAGATATGCTGTTTCTGGCCCAGGAATTAAGTTCACTGGCTAAGAGCTCTGGGCAGGGGAAACTCTTAATTTTGAAAGGAAGAAGATTTACTGAGCAGGTTGAGTTCCAAAAATAAATGGAAGCTGTTTCCAGCTGCTGTGAGTTTAACCACATCACAAGAAAATGGATGAATGGGCAAAAAGCTGCTGTTAGGACAGCCAAATATATTATTCATTAAAATGCTACACTCATATATTTACTGAGTCATGAAGACACAGAGAAAAATACTGTCACTGTCCTGAGTGATAATATAATGAGGTATACTTGTTGGACAAGCAACCACAGTAACAGATTGCAGAAATGACTGGATGTCGAGCCAGAAGCCTTGTTTCGACTTAAATGCAACCGAGTAACAGTAGCCAGGTAGACCTTACAAATTCATGTCAACTTCAGACAGAGGGCTGGCTCACCTGGAGCAGGACAATAAACTTAGCACGTCTGCACTTTGAACTGTACCACATTCAGCATATTTTTTGCCAAGAAAGGTTGGACCAGATGATCCTTGAGGCCCCTTCCAACCTGCAATTCTATGGTAAGTGATGCTCACATAGATGGTAAGTCCACAAGAGACTTTGGGGGGAGGA
The DNA here is from genome assembly GCF_001431845.1 of Calidris pugnax. Taxonomy (NCBI): domain Eukaryota; kingdom Metazoa; phylum Chordata; class Aves; order Charadriiformes; family Scolopacidae; genus Calidris; species Calidris pugnax. Next base: position 859,055 of record NW_015090809.1, read on the forward strand.
TCCTAAAAAGTTGGTGAAACCCAGAACTGTCAGCTTGTTTCTAGGATGCACAGTACATATGAGAATGTCAGTGCCTGCGTGGAAAGCCTTCTTGATTATTATGACTGTGCTTTAAATGGTTGGGAAAAGGCCAAGGGGGTGCAACTCTTAATTCAATAAAGCAGAATAAAGCAGCTTGTTTCTCACATGAACAAAAGCAAAGCAAAAGAAACTCTAGCACTGGGCTTGCTTTGAGGGAAGGACTGAATCTCAGAGGCCGTTATGTTATTACTATTCTAAGCAGAGGACTCAAAACCAGCATGCAAATTCTTATAATCGTGTTGGGGAAAGTACCCACATCCAATCTGTTCTGTGTTGCACAGTCTTTGCAAACATAACTGCACAGAATCAACTTTACTTCAGCAACTTCATCAAATCTGCTCACTTCACAATGTATTTTTTCCTTTGCATTCAACTGCTAACCTTGCAAATCCAAGCTGAAATATGCAGGGGAAACAGCTCCATCTGGCATGAAGTAATACGGGTTTGTACACCCAAGAGGCCATGTCTTTTCAGAGCACTCAAGTCACTCTCCAACCCCGTGCTGCACTGGACAGCCAAAAAATCCCAGCTGGTGTTCAAACAACCACATACGTGGTAAGTCTCTGTCGCCCAGGAGCTCCCACTGCATGTAGGTGTCTAAATAGGAAGCAAATTCTTTTGACACTCCATCACCAATAAGGCACTGCTTAGACCTGAGCAAGTGCAAGGAACCTGGTTTTGCTTGTGTCTCTCTGCAGTAGGAATAAATGCACAAAATCAGTGTCATTGCCCTCATGTGCTTGCAAAAGGAAGCATGCTCCCTCGCTGTTCGTTCTGGCTCCAGTCACACCAGCCATTAGGAGTAGGATTTAGTCCTTACTTTTGTGTCTAGATAGCATCATGAAATGATTTTTCTGTACCTCTCACAGATATGCCAGCTTGCAATCGTAACTGGAGTAAAATAATATTCCCTTTAAAGAAAGTAGTCAAACGTGCCAATTTTACGTAGTCATTTTTAGGGTGAAGCCAAGCTTCAGGGGTAGCTACATTTATGTATTGTATAGTCATGAATACATGCCACTGAACTGCATTTATCCACTTTTTTTTTTTTTTCTGCTAAGTGCCTCTCACAGAATATGTGCTTTTACCCATTTCTTATTTACCATTACGTCACTATAATTTTAATTATGTATTGGTTATGCACAAAAGGTAGAAGAAGCATTATAGTTCATAGCCTATGAAGTCCTAAAGACTGTCTAAAATGGCAATTTTTAAAAGAACAAATTACATTTACAGCAGAATCGCAAATCACATTGATCAAATGATCATTAAATCATCAAGATTCTCACTCCCAGATTGTTCAATAAACTTGGTTTCCTGTTTTTCCTGCCTCTGTTTTGTCTGTAACTCTTCTGACTCTCCAAGTATTTCCTAAATTGCGATTTAATTTCTATCTGTCAATTCTTCTGCGTAAGAGAGCGTTTTCAATGCCAATATAAATGCCTAAGTCAGAAAACATGGACAGACTTGCCTGCAAGACACATTCTTTCCATAATAAAGACCAATCCAACACTTCTACAATTACCAAGGTTAAATCACTTTGCAATCCATTTGAAAAGATAGAGGGGAGCAATGTAATGTGTTTTAAATACAAAACTCTCCTATGACACTGCCCCTCAAACTACCAGTCACAAATCGTTACCTCCACAAATTACATCTAACTAGTGCATTTAACAGCAAAAATAATGCAAACTATCATTGACGTAAAATATATGAATGCCCCAACCATCTAAGAGATTCAGTATAACCAAAATATTACTGTGGGAAAAATTTATCATTTAACTTCATTATTTCATTTTCTAGATTACATTAGTATCCTATAAAATGTCAGCAGAATTAAGAAATCTACTTATTAACTAAAGGTTACTATTTTCTACCATCACATACATTTGAAAGATGTCAGATATTCCACATAACTAGGAATCTCCTTGACTTAAGCTCCAAGTTCCCCCCCATCAGCAACTAAGAACTCCAGGACAATTATCTGGGTGGCACCACACAGGAGAAACAGTTTTAAAAGGCTGTCTTCCATACACACATATGCACATATTCAATCCATAGATTATTCATGTAAAGGATCTGTTGTGTTTCCTGACAAACTTTTGCCCAAGAATTTTGACCATCACGGGGATAGATTCATAATCCATACAAACTGAAGAAGCTTTGCTGGCATTAGTGGAGCCACACTGAGATATATTGACTGTAGGCAGAGTCCAAGCCCTGTGAGTAGAGTAAAGCAGAAGAACTTCTAATAGACAGTACATGTCAAGCAAATTAGAGCTGGGTGACTCTACGCTAGCTCAACAGCAAAAATTTAAAGGACTTAACGGAGGAAAAGTAGGTAACCAGTAGGTACTCCCCAAGGCTAGATGTGGATTTTAAACACTTGGATGTAAGTGTTGGTGCTTCATCTTCTAAATCAGCTTTCATACCTGCCATTCCCATGGTTTTACATGAACATATAAACTCTAGTTTAATATATAATACACAACTATATACCTGCATTCTCTGGACTCGGATATTAATGGTAGGGAAGTACATATTCTGTTTTTATTTGCCCATTCAATACCCTTGTCACAGCATTCTTCCATTGAAGGATCTGCAGAAACAGCGGAAGAAAGAAAAACACAACAATATATTTAATAACAACCTTAATAAATGGCATTGCATCTCCCCGTTAAAAAAACAACAAGCAAACCCACAAACCAACCAAAAAATCCACAACAAAACAAAAGAGAGTTTGTCTTCCCCTCCCTAATCTACACAGAATAGTGCTCCCATCCAAAAGGCAGATGTGGCCAAATGAGGCATCCATTAGCACCTTCCAATCAGCCCTGGTGCTGGAGGTGTTCCTTCCTTGGTGAAGCAAACTGCAGTTTCCCTTAACCTTCCACATAAAGACACAGCCTAGGGACTGATACTCCACCAAAAAAACAGTTCCAATAGACAAGAGTCCTGCACAATAAAGGGATCTGTCATATTGTACTCTTTTATTACCAAAACCGGTGGCAGCAATAAGCAACCTTTTAAAATCATGGAGAAAAAAAGGATAAATCAAATAACTGTCTGATACAAAAAACGGATGAATCTCATTACAAGTTAATTTGCAGAACTATTTTTCCCCCGAGGTTGTTATCCAATTAGTCTATTTTACTCAAAAGTATGTCTGCAAATGCAAAAGTACTGTACGGAGAGACAGAAAGGTCTACGGTATTTTGATCACTTAACATATGAAAGAAAAATTAGTATAGATACCAACTGATACCAACCCTGAAACTAAAGGGAAAAGCAGACTGAAGAGACTTATTTGTGCAGAGTATGAATTTGGCAAAAGTCTCTAATTTAATAAAACTAAATACTCCTAATGAACTGACAAACACTACTTGATACTCCAAGTGCAAAAGTTCACTGCACAGCAGGTGTATCACAACTTGGAATAAAACATGAGTCACATTTTCCTATTATTTTGTAGGCTGGACACTGAACAGCCCCTTGTATGACAAATAAGCAACCTGTGTAAAAAACCATCTGATTATCAAGAGGGACAGCTTTCTAATGTTTTCTCTTTTGTTTCATAAATTTTTTGACTGATGGCCCTGACAGGCTGCACCCACAAGTGCTGAGGGGCTGAGCTGACTACTCACAGTTGTCTTTGAGAGGTCATGGCAAATGAGAGAAGTTCCTGAAGAATGAAAGAGAACAAATGCCCTCCTGTGTTCAAGAAGGACAAGAGAGAAGATCTGGGAAACTACAGACACCTCAACTTCTTCTGTCTGGGAAGGTGATAGTGAAAATCCTCCTGGAAACAATACCCAAACACATGAAGGACAAGAAGGTGATCAGGAGAAGTCAGAAGGGGATTTATGAAGGGGATATCATGCTTAACCAAACCCACGGCCTTCTACAATGAGGTGGCTCACCTAGCTGATGAGGGGAGAGCAGTGGATGGTGTCTACCCTAACTTCAGCAAGGCTTTGGACACTGTCTCCCATAAGGCCCTCACAGACAAGCTGACAAGGTAAAGGTTAGGTAAGTGGACAGTGAGTGGGACCAAAAACTGGCTGAACGGCCAGGCCCAAAGGGGTCTGATCAGTGGCACAAAGTCTGGTCAGAGGCCAGTCACTACTGGTGTACCTCAGGGCTCAATACTGGTTCCAACACTGTTCAGCATTTTCATTACAGACACCGGGAAAGAGTTCATCCTCAACAAGTTCACAGATGATACAAAACTAGGAGGAGTGGCTGATGCACCAGATGGTTGTGCTGCCATCCAGAGGGATCTCAACAGGCCCTCACAGACAAGCTGACAAGGTAAAGGTTAGGTAAGTGGACGGTGAGTGGGACCAAAAACTGGCTGAACGGCCAGGCCCAAAGGGGTCTGATCAGTGGCACAAAGTCTGGTCAGAGGCCAGTCACTACTGGTGTACCTCAGGGCTCAATACTGGTTCCAACACTGTTCAGCATTTTCATTACAGACACCGGGAAAGAGTTCATCCTCAACAAGTTCACAGATGATACAAAACTAGGAGGAGTGGCTGATGCACCAGATGGTTGTGCTGCCATCCAGAGGGATCTCAACAGGCTGGAGAAATGGGTGCTGAGGAACCTCATGAAATTCAGCAAAGGGAAACGCAAAGTCCTGCACCTGGGGAGGAATAAGCCCTATGCACCAGTACACACTGGGGGCTTACCAGCTAGAAAGCAGGTCTGCAGAGAAGGACCTGAGTGTCCTGGGGAACACCAAGCTAATTATAACCCAGCAATGTATCTTCACAGCAAAGAAGCCAACCCCATCTTGGGCTGCATTAGACAAAGCGCTGGCACCACACTGAGGGAGGATCTGATCCTTCCCCTCTGCTTAGCACTGATGAAGCCACACCTGGAGTGCTGTGTCCAGCCCTGGGCTCTCCAGTTCAAGAAAGATAGGGACTTACTGGAGTGAATCCAGTGCAGGGCCACCAAGATGATTTATGTACTGCAGTATGTTTCTTATGAGGAGAGACTGAGAGAGCTGAGACTGTTTAGCCTACAGAAAAGAAGGCTCAGGGGGGGATCTGGTCAATATTTATAAATACCTGATGGAAGGGGATGAAAAAGAGGGAGCCAGACTCCTCTCAACAGTGTCCACTGACAGTACAAAAGACAATTGGCATAAATTACACCACACAATGTTCCATCTGAACAGAGGCTGTGAAGAGTGTCCAAACACTGGATGATCTCAAGAGGACCTTCCAACCTAAACATTTCAGTAACTGATTACTTAAGGAAAAATAAATACGGCCCTTTCACCTGTAGGTAGCTGTGCTCCACAGAGAAAGGTAAATCTCACTTCTTTTTGATGGAGAAGCTGAAGTATAGAAGGATGAAATGACTTGCCCAACTTATACAGCAAGCTAGCCACAGAACGGGGAGTGCACACCAGATTATTCCTAAACCACCTCTCTCCACTGGATCATAAAATGCCTGACATAATTGGGGCATTCTTAGTTTTGCTCCAAGCACATGTAAAGGGACGAAAATTCATTGAGCAGCAGCACTCTATTCAAGAGTATCCATCTTCCTGCAGAGTCCACTAAGGACAGGCATCTGGCTCCTCTGGCTCCACCTACAAGTTACAAAGCCATCATTCCCCAGGTGCTCCTGATATATGAGGGTTATAGACTCCTTCCATCTGTCCATGTATCCACCTCCTAACCTGTTCTGCTCATGATCACGCTTACTTTGACACATATCAGACAAAGTTTACCAGAGTACCTCAACTGGCAGATCTTCATATGTGGGAATAAAAAGCAGCTGAAAGCCAGTAGGGAAGATAACCCCTGCCTGTAATTCAGTTGTTTCCAGGGAACAACCTACATTCCCTAGTGATTATAATCCAATAACCTAACGCAAAAAAAAGAAAGAGTTAAAGTAGATTTTAGGATGTATCAGTCATCTTAAGGTAGGCACTCTTAAAGTAGTTATCAATTTTAAAGTTCTAAGCTCTGCAGCACTGAGTGTAAATCTGGCTATCCCTCTTTAGGAAAGATTACATTAAAATGGAAAATGTATAAAGAAAGGCAGGGCAATCAAATCCCTATTATATGAGAAGAAACTGGAAGAAATAAGCCTAGATAAGTAAAGCTTGTGAAAAGGTGTGGTTTCTGTCCACAAATATTGCACCAGTAAACAATAATCAAAATAGTGGGATCAATTAAACCAAGCATTTTTAAATAAGAAAATCACTACACTTATAAATGGGATAAATGGGATGTTAGTTTATAACAGAGCTCTGTACTCTGTGACCCAGGTCACCCTTCTAGTCTTACTTACATACCCAAAACAATGGTCAAAATTCTGTTATTCTGAAGTCAAGGCAATATTTCTCTTGAATTCCTCAGTGTATCCAGAATTCATGCCAGTGTCTGAAAGCTAATTGCTGCTTATAATGTTGCAGAGAAAACCAGTCTTGTAAATAAAATATCTGTCTGTGGTGAAAGACGTGAATTTGCGTCTGATTTCTTCTTTGGGAATAGGGATCCTGTCTGGTGCTCTCTGTCTGCCAGTGTACTGCTAACAAACATTATATCCATCAAATTTCATACAATGTGTTACAAATAACCATATTTTTAGTGCTGTTGTCTGCAATTAATCTTAACAGTGTTGAAAAATGATACACACTTAACTGAAGTGCAGAGTTGGCTGCAGGTTTTTGCAGGGCTTTGTACAAATGGGTCTTCGGCCAAGTTCCTCCCCAGAAGGACAATCCCTGGCTCTGGACACCAGTTCTTCCCTCCCAGCTCTGGCAACACACCTCTACTCCAACCAAATAACTCAAGAATTCAAAACAGGCTAAGCTCAGCAAGCTCGTCTGTAGGAGTGCATCCAGACAAAGAAGGATTTCGGATAGCTTGTTGAGGGAGAACTGTGGTCCAGACTCATTTTTTTGATGACATCACAATTCATATCCTCCAAAGATCCTGCCAAAAATCTCTTGAGAATAGAGGGAAGTGAAAAACAAGCAGTAAAAAAAAAAAGGACTCCACCCTCAAGGCCATTCTTCTAAAACATAACAATAAAACAGTGAAAAACATTTTCTCCAGCTTGACTTTGCAGTTAAAAATGTTCATTTGTCGACAAATCTCTGCTCTTTCAAAATCTCAGAAAGTACGTGTCTCAGACTTTGGGTGAAAACTCCTGATTGCACTGGAATCGATTCTGACTACTTTGGCATCAAGAGTTGTTAATGAGTATTTAGAAACCTACTGTCTCATAACCATATTTTTCCAGTGTTGTGGATTCAACTGTACACGTTCATATTCATGTGGTTCCTGGTTGGAAATCTTTGGGCAAGCAGTTCATACTGAGGCCATTTGTGTTTCCTTACACCCTCCTCAGACGACCAACAACGTGGTCTCCCTACAACCTCCTCAGGGGACCAGCCATGGCCTCTCCTCAGCTTCTCGTAACTAGAAGTTTGTAATGGAGAGTGTCTGAAAGGAGGGGGTAGTGGAAAGCAGATGGTAGAAACCACTCTGATTACAGCATCCTGAAGAATCTCACTTACTGGGCAGAAAATGATGGTTCATTTTTTTCTCTGAGCGTGACCATGTGTCTTTTACTGCAGTTGATGGGCTCGTGAGCTGGAGTTCCAAAGATGACCAAATAGGAATTTGAGTACTGCTCTTCTGAACCTGGTGCCCCTTCAGCTGTTTTGCCAAGTCCGTAATGTTTCATGCAAATCAGCCAAAGAAATATCAAGCATCTGACAGACAAGCTACTTCTGGGAAAGGCTGACGATATTGTCAGCATTCAGCCAAAATGTGGCTTTTTATTTGGAGGGAGAAACCCTACAGGAAAGCTGTAACGTGCAGGAATACACTGTCTGGTTGATTTTGTAAGTTCGTGAAGCAACTGTTCAGCTTTTTGGTATCATGAGACAGAAAAATATGAAGATAACTCTGAGATCTGTTAAGATGGTAGCACGTTTAATTCCTTTTCATTCAGATATAATACTTTTGCGTGCTAATCAACTAATTGAGAAAATTGAAGGCTATTTTGGATAAAATAAAATGCAGCTTCATCACTACTTTGTCCCTGTAAAAAAGTATGTGCAGCAGGGCATCCAAAAGAACTTGAGTCGTGTTAGTATGATAACAGCAAGGATACCTGTCCTGATGTTAAGGTGGTATCCGTAGTATTATGAGAGAAATTTCAGGATTCTTGGGAAGAAGACAGTAGAAACACAGCTGGAACTCAGAACTCTAATTTTACAAACGCTGCCATGAAGACCTATCAGATAAGAAGTGATTAAAGGTCACACAAATTAAAACATTTTAAGCATTCATGTGCTAGCTATGCTTACATCGACATAATGTGTACGAGCATATGGCTGTTTTAAAAAAAGGTAGTTTACTGATCTTAACAGGATTGCCATGCTGTGTGGGAGTTCAAAGCAAGAAATCTGTATAGCCTTAGACTTCTATGATGTAATAATTGCTTATGCAGCTGCTGCAGTGAGTATTTTCTGCAAATGAAAGATAAGCTTAAGAATGTTACCCAAAAGTATGATTCCTGGAATGAGATAACCTGAATTGCTTCTGGGAATTGTGCAAAAAATAAGCAGAATTAAAAAGGACTTGGATAATTTTCATGGCAGTAGCATTGCAGCTAGATCAAAAAAGGGACAGATTTTTAGTAACAATCTACAATAGCAATTGTACAGTTCCGTACAGCTGCTGCTGATGGAAAAGCCTATGTACAACCCAGGATTAGACAGCTGTTCATTACTCAGCGCTGAGTCCCCACTCACTCCTGAGACCCCACCTGGAGCTCTGTGTCCAGCTTTGGAGTTCTCAACACAGAAAGGACATGTCTATGCAACAGTTACAAAGCTGATGATAATACCAAGCCAAAGCTACACCTGAGCACAGGTGGGCTTATCAAGCCAGCGCTAGTAAAGCTTTTGAGTTCTTCAGTGCAATAAGTGATGCAGCACTCCTGAGACCCCACCTGGAGCACTGTGTCCAGCTTTGGAGTTCTCAACACAGAAAGGACATGGACCAGCTGGAACAGGTCCAGCGGAGGGTCCCCACTCACTCCTGAGACCCCACCTGGAGCTCTGTGTCCAGCTTTGGAGTTCACAACACAGAAAGGACATGGACCAGCTGGAACAGGTCCAGCGGAGGGCCACGAAGATGATCAGAGGGATGGAGCACCTCTCCTATAAAGACAGGCTGAGGGAGCTGGGGTTGTTCAGCCTGGAGAAGAGAAGGCTCCGGGGAGACCTTATAGCGGCCTTTCAATACCTGAAGGGGGCCTATAGAAGAGCTGGAGAAGGACTCTTTGCCAGGAAGGGTAGTGATAGGACAAGGGGAAACGGTTTTAAATTGGAAGAAAAAAGATTCAGATTAGATATCGGGAAGAAATTTTTTACTATGAGGGTGGTGAGACACTATGACGGGTTGCCCAGAGAGGGTGTGGATGCCCCATCCCTGGAGGGGTTCAAGGCCAGGCCGGATGGGGCTTGGAGCAACCTGGTCTGGTGGGAGGTGTCCCTGCCCAGGGCAGGGGGTTGGAACTCCATGATCTTTGAGGTCCCTTCCAACCTAAACCATTCTATGATTCTGTGATTCTAATTCACTGACTTTCCTGCCCACATAACCAGCTCCAGTTGGTTATGGATTTGGAAGTGAGTTCAGGTCAAGGGGTCAAAGTCGCACCTCCTTATTAAGACGTTTTCAGTCTTTTAAGCACATTAATTCATTAAGTTTGGGAAACATGGTGTGGGTCTTGCCCTTCACTCAATTTACTCTGTAAGAAACTCAGCGCTATGGAATGTGAGAAACCAGAACATGATTATCACTTCTCAGCATATGCAGATACAGGCAGCAGATGGACTCTGTGAAAGCTCAGCACTAGTCCAACACATTTCAGTAACAGGATGTCATCCAGAACTCTGGAACTCATGCTTACAACAGACATGCATTGGTTTAGGTTTCCAGGAGGAAAAATGCCGTCGACTATCACAGCGTATCCTTCTGATGAAGCCTTTCTTGTCACGTCAAGAAAACTATCTTACTAGAGATTCGCATCCATCTAACTGTCGGCTGAAAATAAACCCCAAGTCTACCCACAGAATTTGATTTTCAAAATGACAGATTGGCCATCTGTGTTATTCAGAGTCACATTCTTTGCCTTCCAACCTCCTTTTCCATCTGCACTCTCCTGACACAAAACCAGAGCAACTGCATATCCCTTTGACCAAGGCTCCACTGCGCTATACGTGCAAGGCAGACAAAAATGTGCCTGGCCTGATCTGCGATGCCAAACCAACTGTTCTTGCAACAATGACACCTGGCTAATATTAGGTGGACAAGTCAGCTGCCTTTGTAGCAGGGAGAGCAGTCGAGTGGTGGCAGCTGGGATTTGTAGTCTTGATTTTCTGGCTGTCCTTACAACAAACTGGAGAAATGCTGTTTCCTGGCAATGCAAACACACTCTGGCTGGCCAATTAAGACAGCAAATAGACCCAGAGACCCATTTAGACAAGAGGGAAGCCAGCTGACTTCAAAGGTCCAATGGGCAATAGACTAACATCTTAAGTACAGCTCTGTTGCATCTTCATCTTGTGTAAGCCTAGGGATTAGGCACACAGAGTAGAAGAAAGGGTGAAGGACACCTGAAACTCTGAAAGACATACAACAGAGTACCTGGCTTCATGATTCCCTGAAAAAAATGCTTTGAATTGGGAGCAACGGAGTGATGCAGGAAAGCATTACCATCCTCTAGCTGAGATGATGCGAGTATTTCCTGGATCTCTTCAGAATGTAGTTGGAAGGAAGACGCCCCATCTCCATTTTATATGCAGAGGAAGAAGTAAAATGAACAGGAGCTTTTCTTTTTCTGCAGAGACATTCTTGTTTACTACAAGACCGTGCATCAGATATGCCAATATACTGGTGGGGTGAGATGAACAGACACAGCTGAGCTGTAGCCTTTGTCACCTTTGGACAGTAAGCTATTCTTAGTCCTTCCACTAGGTCATTCTTATACGTTCCCTTAAAGAATTTACAAGCTTGAACTTCATAACTAATGCATGAAACTTGGAGTCAGGATGCTCTCTGTTGTCCCCACAACAGCACAAGCCAGAAGGCAGTCTCCAATACATCTGTTGCAGCCTGCAAGGCTGTGTTTATCACCAGCTCCCCTTCTCTTGTACTGCTCTAGACTACTCTCTGCCCTCAGAGAGGGTCTAAGACAATGGTCCTTCTCTCTCCCAATCTTTATGGGCTGACAGATAATCACTCAGAGTTCACGTGCTGCTACCAAATACGCTATTCTCCCTACACAGGCTTCAAGGGTTTGAACCTTTACCTTCAGATGAATTCTCAGCTGAGCGTGACTATTTCAGGACAGCTAAAATCACTGAAGAAACCCACTTAGCACTCTTACTGAAGTAGCAGTACGAGTAGCAGCACCCTAAAGGAAATGCCTGGTAGACTAGTGTGTTTTGTGGTTGGTTTTAAAACAGCCAACATTTTACTGGAAATTTTCTTGGGTCTGGAGAACACTCATTTATGGGGAATGCAGCTCTGGTAGCACCAGCAGTGGCATCACACAATTAGGAGGATTTTTCAGGCATGGCCAAACCTCATTTTATGAGGTGTCTGTTTGCAGTTAATAGAAGAAGCTCTTAAAATCATTCACGGCAATAGGTGGTGATGAGGTAGCTGAGGTTTGGTGATAAGGTCAGGCCTAAGGGAGGCAATAGTCTATTGCAACACATTTTTTCTGGTGGGGAAAACAAGTGCTTTCTTGGGGGTGGGGGGTTTATTTTGTCAAAGTTTTTTAAAAAAAAAAAAAAAAATCTTTCAAAAAGGGCAACTGGCTACTTAGAAATCAGAAAAGAAGACTCCATCTATTGCAGGAAGACTGTAAGGCATCCTATATACCGACCAAAATACCACAGAAGACAGGGATGTAGGAGCTCTCAAGAGGTTGTTTTGTCCTACCCACTACTCTCAGAGTTGTTCATAACGATATCAAGTGAGGCTGATTTCACAACCTCTCTAGGCAATGTGCCCTTGTGCTTCGATGTCCCTAATGACAGAGAATTTTTCATAATATATTACCTCCCTGTCTGCTCCAGAAGCCCATTCCTTTGTTGCTACCTCCTACACACAGGCTCTTACACACTTCAACAACCTGTACCCGAGGACTGCTACTTCACGTGAATGTTTTTCCTGTCTTTCCAAATTAACTTGGATTTTTTTCATCTTTCTGGACAGGTTATTTTTTGGACTTCTGTGAGGAGGCTGGAGTTTGAAAGACAACAAGACAAGAAGACTGAAGACTGTTCTGAAGATTTCTAGAAGACATGAAGAAATGGAGAGAAATTTAATACTGGAGTCCACTGAGTCAGCACTATATAAACAGCTGAGTATAAGTAATGTCTGGCCTAGACTTTACACTCTCACAAGAACATGAAACAGCTCTGATGGACACAGGTGATCCAAAGAACCCAGTCCCACCAAGATGACACAGGTGGACCTACAAAAAAGACTCATAACTGGAAGAAGAACAGGAACTACTCTTTCTGACAAGCACGTGCTAAATTTTGTCCTTTACTCCCTGCTGTATGAAAAAATCACATGCAAATAATGAAATTACTTCACAGGGTGTCGATAGCCTGAAGTGGCACTTTTCCTTTCTCACTTAAGAACAAGATTTTGTCTTCTCTCATTTCAAATCTTTAAAAAATGTGCGATTAGAAAGTTTTATATGGGATGTTACAATTAATCTGTTGTCAGTCCTGTTCATTTCTATAAAGGCCATGATCCAAAAAGTACTGTAGTAAATGACAGTCTTCAGACAGACCTTAAAGAGCTTTGGATCAAGTCCAAAAATATTTATATATTTAAATTAAAGCAAATGAAATAGGACGTATACAAGAATATGACAGAGCAGCACCTCTCAAGAGTAGGAAACATAGAAATGCTCAAGCATTTCTATGTTTTCTCATGGGAAATGGTTACAGGAGAAACACTTTCACCCTGGGATTTCTCTACTTTCATCTGACCAGAAAATTAGCAAGAATAACCATGCTTTTATATACTGCTTAAGCAACATGTATCTACTGTGTAGGAATATTTATTGCCGAATTTAGGGGAAAAAAAAAAAAAAGATGGACAATGGACTACTGCCATATTGAACCAATACTCTGGAAACACTACATAGATGGGATAAAATCTATAGCACAACAGGACAAGGTTCAAGTAACTAATGAACATAGAAGGAACTGCAGACTTTACAGAGCAGGGAGCAAATAAAGATCCATTTTTGTACATATTTATATAGCGATGATTTAGGAAAGGTTTTCTTTTTGGAGAAAATGTTACTAAAATTCTTCCAGGAGATTTTCCTTATTATTGAAATGGTGTATACTAAGTTGCAAATTGGTATGTAGCTCTTCCCAATTTTCTGCCAAATTATTCATATTAGAAGTACTCAGTACTCTGCGTTTGGAATTTAGTCAGTGATAAGAGCTTCACATCTGGAAGACTGTAGTATTCCAAACAGATGGGATGTTGGTAGCTGGTAGCATTTGTACACAATATCCTTCCAGTGCTTACTAAATTCTAGGTAACAGCCTAAAAACCTGGAATATACCAGACAAAGTATTTCTATATCCATACACTGCTTTCAGCATCATACGGAAGATTTTTTTCTAGATATTACTTTCTGTATTATTTCACCTAAAGTCTCAATCCAGATTTTGATAATACTAGACCCGAAAGTGAACCCGTTAGCAGGGAATATCTTACACACTTGTGCAGCATGGGTCGTTTGTGGATGCCACCACAGTCCAGAAAATAATGTACTTCCTACACTTGTGTGGCAAGTACCCAAAACTTTACCAGAGATGTCACTCAGCTTGCTTTGAATGAGAATTTTAAATTAATTTGATTAACTGAAAAGAATTGGAATGAGAATTCCTGAGAATCTAGAAATTCGGTTTAAGACCCAACAGCACACGTTTGGAATCTGAAGGGCAATTTCTCAAAATTTTTAAGAAGCCTAAAGTAGATTATACTAAGTATAAAGCAGAGACAAAATAGTTATAAGTTCTGGGGGAAAAAAAGCGATACTCATTTAAAAAAGTGAAGGCAAGAAGCTTCATGAACTGCGTTGAACAAAGATGTGCTGGTGTATTCAGGAAAGCATTAGCACTGGAGATCCTTCTTCAGAACCCTTGCATCCTGTTGATCAGAGAAGACTTTCAATACAACCCAGTGTCTTTCCAGAGATGATTTCAGCATGACAAGAATCACCACCCAGCCCGATAAGCAGGCAGGCACTTTAACAACTGTCCCAATTTCTCCTTTACTGATCAGGCTTCCCCTGTGACTGCCAATTACCCAGGACAACACCTCTGTAGATACTACTTTGACTATTCCTTCTCCGCTCACCTGGCATTACTCTGAGCGTTTCTAAACTGATTTTTACTCATAAAATAATATGGCCAGTAATATTGCTTCTTGTGTCCTCTTCCACTATTTTCCCTCTTGCTCCTAATAATTCCTTCAACTGACTTTTTTGTGGACCATTTTTCTATTCTTTCTCACCCTGAAGTCTTCTCAATCTTCTGCCTCCACTCTCCTAGTTTAATTATACGTGATGACTTAACCATTAAAACCTTAACACCTGGCCTACCTCCATCGAATCTACACATAAATATGTATGCCTGACATTTCCTGAGTGTTATAAAAACTCTTGCCTGTTCTGGCTAAAATGATCTGCTTATTTTGTTCTTTCTTAACTCTACTCATTTTCCTATTCTCTGTCACTGTCAGTCATCACTTTTTGCTACCTTTTTCACAAAAGCTTTTCTTCATTTATCTCTTTCATATGAAACCACTCATGCTACCATTAAAATTCTTGCTTGTGCCCTGTTTTTTTTTTATTTAGATTTCAGCTCGCTCTTTCTTTGACCTTCACTGTCTCATCCCCTTTTATTCTCTGCAGACATTTTACTACATCCAATAAACCCATACTCCGTTTACTGAATTAATTTTGCCACCAGCTTCTTTAGGTCTATCCATAACTCGCAAAACCAAACTTAAATTCTTTTATAGTCACAGGCAACTCTATTTCTGTCAAGTCCCAGAGGTCTAAGGCTCATCCCTCATTTCAGAAAACGTTAATAACAGTATTGTAGAAGAAGTTGGTCTTAACACAACTCTTTACTAAAAACACATGTAAAGCTGGTATGAAACTTGCAGAATGGGCAACAATAAATAACTTTTGAAAATGCATTGACCTCCTATCAGAGAGTGCCCGAAGTCTGACAGAACAGTATAAATATACTGCAGTAACTTGATAAGTTAGTTTATGGATTTTCATCTTGGATTTCACTAACATGTCTGCTTTTAATTACACACATGAAAAACAAGAGTTTAACATCTTGCTCTTCCCTGATTGCAATAAAATACCATGTTTGAGAATGGATGGTTAAACAGAAACTCAACTGAAAACTAATGTAGAGACAGCACTCATATTTTAGAACCGTATTTTTTGGTAGTATGTGATTTTTTTGAGGAGATTTTATCAATGCTAGCAGGCAAGAAAGCACAGATTTAGCCTTTTGTAAGTCCTACCTCCACCCATATACTCCTTATAAATTTACTTCTGTAAAAGCACATGTAAAAATCATAATCTTAAAATAAAACTCATTCCACAAACTCAGTGGAACATTTTTTTTTATTACAAACTATAAGCTCACCCTGAAAAGACATGTTTCCAGATGTTTAGTGAGTCAAACTGTCTGTGCCTGTAGCACCGAAACACGCCAAAGATGCAGCTAGAGGATGAACTATTCATACACTGACTGGACATAATTATGTGCCTAATTCATCTGCTTCAGTAGATAGTAGTTTACATCATAAGCAAAAGTATATATATAAAAAAAAAGAGAAATGTTTACAATAGACCCAAGCTGCATTAAAAATGTAGAAGGTTTGTAAGACCTTTACTTTTGCAAAGAATGAGGTGCCTGTCTATATTCACATCCAGTGGGGGCAGTCCCTTCCAGTTTTTCAGAACTCTAATTAACAGATACTGATTTGACGATTCATTAGTAAAAAGAGGCAATTAAGAAAACTGATGGTAACAGGCTTAGGAGGAAGCTGTTATTTCAGAAATGTGTTTCCTAGTAACTTGGCAACTGTATCACTAAAGCCCCTTAGAATTCTGCTCCTCTTTGCCTCAAGCCCCTTTATACTCTGCCCCAAAGAGCCTGCACTTCAGTAACACCATCTCACAAAGTAATTACTACATTTGCCTGCAAAACACAGACGGCCACGTGAAATAATGCAGAAAAAAAAAAAAAAATCCCTTCTTACAGCAATTACAATTACTAGCCATTATTAAATTGAGCAAGGATCCTCGTCTGCTTTTTAGACATTTAAATCTACTTTTATCCAATGCACTGTTTTCACAATTCTAGAGATGTAACAATTCTAAGTGAAATTAAGACTATGGATTATTATTTAGGAATAAAAACTTGATATACCTTTTATTGCCAGATTTGGCTATACTTTGTGTCAACAAAAACCTTTGAAAACCTGAAGTCCTGTATCTAATTACTTAGCATTTTTCTAAAAGGTAGTCCAGTAGTGAAGGTTAAATGGACATTGCGAGTACAAAAGGAAATTATTCAGTGTTTTACAGCAATGTTGACTGCTTGAAATTGACTATAACTGTTCACTGTGACACATCAAAGCCAGGGTTTTGCTGATGTACCCCGGTGCCTGAGAGAAATTAGGAGTTTTCTTTGGATTCTGGCACTAAATGTTGCTTTTCTAACCTTCTTTATTCCGCCTCTCCTTCTTTAAAAGGAGTGGCTAATATCTGTCAAAAGCAAATCTTTTGAAGGATATCTGGGACAAGTGCTCTGCTATATGAAAACCTAAGAGCCAAAATGTCGTGATAGTAACAAGTAATTTACTTCAATGTCTTTTGTTTGCCATTGTGAGGCCCAGAGCAGAGACCATATGTTTGTAAATGCCTGGAGCACGGCACAATCAAACCTCAGCTCTGAACGTCCCCTTTGGGGTCACTCTGATAGAAAAAAAGTCATTTATCTGTTAGCTAAGATCAATTCCTCACCGTCACACGAAAAGCAGTTTGTTTGTCACGTCTTATCAGTTACATTTGCACCGAATTAAAGTAAAGCTGAATGAAATCGAATGAATATTGTCTTTTTAGGCGGTATTAAAAGAAGAGGGGGAAAAAATGCAGAGTGAGGGCAAGGCAGCCAGGGCTCGGGGCCAGATCCCTGCTTCCAAAAAGCCACCACATGGCACAAACCATTCACAAACGGCTCACATCTGGTCTCCAAAAAGCCTGCGTCCTGTGCTCCGCGCTTCTTCCTGCTCCTCTGAGATTTCAACTAACTGCTGAGCCCCTTTCCCTTTTTAATTTTATTTTTTTGGGGGGGGGGGCAAGAGCACCATTTGGTCCCCAAGCGGATCAGCCCCGACCCCCGCTCCGCGCCTCGCCGCGTAACCCACCGCCTTTCCCCGCGGAGGGGGGCACTGTGCGGGGGTGAGGGGGGGGGTCTGCAGCGCCTTACACCCCCGACGTGTCGCCGTTCCCGGCACCCCAGGCTGCGGAAACCCCCTGCGGAAACCCACCGGGGGGGTCCAAGGCAGCCCCGCCGGAGGGAGCCCCGGGGGGGCGTCCGGTGCCGGGAAGGGCAGACG
>NW_015090809.1:877860-913043 GCF_001431845.1 Calidris pugnax
CACCCCAACCACCACCTCCAACAACTCAGTGGGGGCTTCGCAAAGATTTAATCGCCCGCCTCCCCCTTTAATAACGCCGCCCGCCAGAGCTCGGCGGCTTTGGAAAAAGGGAAGGAGCCTCCTGATGCTCCTCCTGATGCTCCTCTACCTCTTCTCCCCGCCACCCCCCCACGCCGGGGGTGGGGAAGGGACTCCCTTTGGCTGGGAAAACTTTGGGGATTTCCTCAGCGTGGAGCTGGGGGCGGCGGGACCGATCCTGCCAAGGAGGGAGAGGAGAAAGGCAGCGGCTCCTCCCGGGGCCAAGAAGAAGGAGAAAGGCAGGAACAAAGGGCAACGGGAACGGAGGAAAACAAACCCAAAGGAACCACCTCGCAGGGCAAGGAAAGGTTCAACCTCTGCAGGGGAGGGTTTTTTCAAACACCCACCCCCCACCCCCCACCCCGTTCTTGGGCTTTCCCTGGATTTTACTCTTAACAGAACCCCTTGTAAACAAAAAAAAATAACTTTTAAAAGGAGAGATACTTTAGAATCTTTCCACGAAATTCACTGGAAAAAGAATTCCCTTCTTTCCTCTCCCTCCTCTTAAAGAGTCAGAATGAGAATTTCAACCCAAAAGAGACAGTAAGCTCTGCTCTATCTCTCTGCTCCCTCCTTCTTCTTTTTTTTTTTTTTCTTTAAACCTATTTATCTTATTTAAACAGGAATACAAACACTGATAATGGTCAAAGGAAGAGCTGGAGTTGAAAGCACCCAGTTGGCTCTGCTGTTGCCAAGATCTTTAAGATAATGCAGGGAGATAATCATTGCAGGCAAATGCACATAGAAATAAATGGGAGAGTTCATCACCCCTCTATACTTTGCCCTCCGTTTTACCCAGAAAAACAGCTGGAAGTTAGTTTGTGTTTACTCGGTAGTTGTGCCATATGGACTCTGCTTGGACTGTCCCTCTTTGTAACTACTCAAAAAGTCAAGTTTTGAGCCTCTCTCTTCAATTTGTCTGACTATAAAAAGTATTTAAGGCAGTAAGAGTGGGAAACGTGCGCGCTTTGTTCTGCGTTAAGGTCACTTGCTCTTGCCTTTTCTTACATGAGAGCATAAAAATGGCCAAGGGCCCAACTAGCCCAATAGCCTGTTTTCAGCAATGATCATAAGCGGTCACCAAAGGAAGAACATGAAGTAGGAAAACACACGTGGTGATTCTCCCCACCTCCAGCTGCTTTGAGTTTGGAGCATTTCCTCAGTGGAATTCTGTGGTTTCTGTGCGCTTAGTAGCCCCTAATGAATTCCTCTTCCAGGTATTTATCCCGTCTCCACATGAGTTCTTGTAAACCTTTATCATCTAAAATATCCTTTGGCAAGAAGTTTCATGGATCTACCACTGACTGCATGAAGGGCCACTTCCTTTTGTTCCTTTTGAACATGGCTCCCCCAACCTTCTCATGGTGCTTCCTACCTCTACTGCAGGAAGAGACATCAAAGAACTGACCCTATTCACACTCTTATGCCTTTATCATATCCTGCCCAGGTCATCTTTTTAACTGCTGTTTCTTTTTTGTTTGCTTAGTTGTTTTTTTTCTCTATTTTATTGGGAAGGGGCAGCTAGAAGAGGGGAAGAGGGACAGAAGGTTGACCTGATTTTGAGGTATTACTTTCCTGCTTTTCCTACACACGCGTGTCTGTTTCTGTCTCTTCTTTAAATGCCCTAATTCAGTTTACGAGGACCTTCCATCAGTTAGAGTGGGACCTTGGCAGGGTTTCATCACAACCTCCAAGCTCCTGTTCTTCACACATCAGACAGCTGCAGGAGGCAACTAACAAAGATCACACCTTGTCCAAAGTTTGCACCGGCTTAACTGAACCGGTGGAAACCCCCCTATAGAAACCCCAGATTCAGTTCAATATTTCCCTTATTTCACTTTACTTTAAACCCTCTCCTGATGGATTAAAGGCAGGGAGAAAGAAGTTTATCAGTTTGACTAAACCAGTGTAAAGTCATACGTAACAGCCTGTCCACATATGGAGTTACCCTGATTAACACCACGTGTGGACATTCTTACTCCAGAGTAAGAATTCCTCGTTGCTGTTTAGTTTGCCACCACAAGCCCTTTACCAGAAATGAGGCAAATTCAAGTAACAGCTTAAGAACTATTTCTAGAAACGTATCACAGCTATGGTCATCTGCAGATCTGATAATAGGTTTTTTCCTTGGTTTGGAGTGGGGGTTTTTTTTGCAGAACATTATTACACATTTCCAGAATAAATCAGCACTCTCACCTACAATCAGATTCAGTGGCCTGGAGTACATGTGATTCTAATTACTGCCCTCAAGCTTTGTTGTGAGCTAAGCCATGCACTTTGGGCTCAATTCAAAGCTCCTGGAAGTCAATGGAAAGGAAAGGCTTACGAGAGGGAACATTTTGCATAACCACATTTTTTCTTACATCTGTTTGCAAAGGCCCCCGTAATCCTTTGTGTAGCTTTTAAAACAAACAAACTCTTTAATGAGGATTTTATTTTTACTTCAGAAGAATAAAAATCGTTTGCAGAAGCTCAGATTAATGAGTAATGACAGCGGAACAAATCATTGTGCAAGTCATTTCCAAGGGTCTTGGTGAGAGTAGATACATGCAAGTAGACTGACAGAGAATTTAGAATTACTCTACCAAATCCATTACCATCTATGGCAGCAGGTTCAGAGTTGTCCAACTTAAGTGTTCATGGGAACAGGAATTCTTCAGATGGCCTGAATAAGCCTATGTAAGGACACCAACCTCTGCCTAGTGAACAAAACTGCCCCATAGTTCCAGCTGTTGTGCCTTCCAGCTTCCCTGTTTTACTGCAGCTCCCAAATCCTGCTTTATTTTTCTTTTTTCCTCCGCCCATCTGTCCCAAAAGTTGAGCAAAAGAGAGGGAAAAGAAATAGCTCTACCTTCCCTGTTTTCAGGAAGGATGTCACAAGTAAGAAAATAGATTGACCTAGAAATGAAACGTACCCATCGTTACTGAAGGGAAACTCCTTGGCCCCTGTGGCAAAAAAATGAAGCTACTTTTTGGCTCTTATTAATGTAACATTCCACACTAAGGATGCATAAAAATGCCTCTTTCCTTCTTAGTGGAAAGAAGACTTCACTGACTACTAGGGATACACAAGGATTAAGAAAAGCCTGTAGATCTTACCATCTCCCACCATAAAAATAGAACCCCAAACTCTACAGCAGGCAAATCTGTAGCTATTGGAGTACAAACGATTCACTCAGCTTAGTTCCAGACAGTAGGATGTGCAAAATACAATTGGCATTTGGCTTCTTTCCCGGAGAAAACACTACCTCAAATCTTTTATGAATTAAAAAAATAATTAGAATAATAAGGAAGACCTCTGTGTCCCATAATCACTTTAATATTGGAAGTTTTGGAAATTTTTAGTTCCTAGCGTCTTAATACTGGAAACGGATTTTTAAGGTTTATGGACACCATTATCACTATCTTGCCCATCTTTTTGAATAGTACAGGCAGGTTTTCTGATTGAACTAGGACACACCTTTCACAACAAGAGTTTTCAGAGACCGATGCACCATAACCCTTGGTTATTTTTTGAAACTGTTAACGGCATTACAGATAACAATTCATTGCTTATTTTGAGTCTAAATCAATCTAGTTTTAGTTTTTAATAGATCTCTGGGCTTCTATTCGTGTTTCAATGACTGCCACGATGTACTCAGTGCTTTGTGCATCATCGGTGACCATCAAAGCACCTAAGGGTAGTGTAGCTTGTGGACACTTCATAGGCACAGAACACGTTCCTTGTTAGGGATTTGCTTGAAATGAAAACTCCCCTCATGCTGCAGACTCTTCTTCATTTTCAGGTCCAACTATCCACACCAAGTGGATTCCAGCTTCCTCCGCCCATCTGTCCCAAAAGTTGAGCAAAAGAGAGGGAAAAGAAATAGCTCTACCTTCCCTGTTTTCAGGAAGGATGTCACAAGTAAGAAAATAGATTGACCTAGAAATGAAACGTACCCATCGTTACTGAAGGGAAACTCCTTGGCCCCTGTGGCAAAAAAATGAAGCTACTTTTTGGCTCTTATTAATGTAACATTCCACACTAAGGATGCATAAAAATGCCTCTTTCCTTCTTAGTGGAAAGAAGACTTCACTGACTACTAGGGATACACAAGGATTAAGAAAAGCCTGTAGATCTTACCATCTCCCACCATAAAAATAGAACCCCAAACTCTACAGCAGGCAAATCTGTAGCTATTGGAGTACAAACGATTCACTCAGCTTAGTTCCAGACAGTAGGATGTGCAAAATACAATTGGCATTTGGCTTCTTTCCCGGAGAAAACACTACCTCAAATCTTTTATGAATTAAAAAAATAATTAGAATAATAAGGAAGACCTCTGTGTCCCATAATCACTTTAATATTGGAAGTTTTGGAAATTTTTAGTTCCTAGCGTCTTAATACTGGAAACGGATTTTTAAGGTTTATGGACACCATTATCACTATCTTGCCCATCTTTTTGAATAGTACAGGCAGGTTTTCTGATTGAACTAGGACACACCTTTCACAACAAGAGTTTTCAGAGACCGATGCACCATAACCCTTGGGTATTTTTTGAAACTGTTAACGGCATTACAGATAACAATTCATTGCTTATTTTGAGTCTAAATCAATCTAGTTTTAGTTTTTAATAGATCTCTGGGCTTCTATTCGTGTTTCAATGACTGCCACGATGTACTCAGTGCTTTGTGCATCATCGGTGACCATCAAAGCACCTAAGGGTAGTGTAGCTTGTGGACACTTCATAGGCACAGAACACGTTCCTTGTTAGGGATTTGCTTGAAATGAAAACTCCCCTCATGCTGCAGACTCTTCTTCATTTTCAGGTCCAACTATCCACACCAAGTGGATTCCAGCCTTAATGGTGCCAGGCCCCAGCCAAGCAAGGGAAGACAGGAGAACTGAGAGACTCCTCTGAAACAGTGCCTCCAAGACTAGTCAAGAAGGCTAACCTCACCTTCTGACCTTCATGCCATCTGGCTGATGATGGCATCTTGTAGCTAACGTTAGGCAGAGAAGCTGGCTTAGGACACTTTCCAGAGTAATTCTAATGTCAGAATAAACAGCCTACATTTGGACTGCTCTGCATATTAAAAATTATTACTCTCTCTCTCTAAGTACATATGTAAGTAATATTACATATATGCATATATATAATTATGTGGATGCCAATAGCCCAAGCTGCTTATACCATATGGGGAGCAATACAGATGCTTGTATCCAAACCAAGGTATCTACCTGGGCTCTATGTTCCAAATATCTAAAGACTGACAGAAGAGGCTTGGCTTACTTTATAGAGCTTTCCTTGTACAGACAAACTCTTTCACTGCTCGATTGACTTCTGAAAGTTTTATTCCTCTTTGCATGGCTCAGTTAAATATTCCACACTGGGACTCATAACCCTGAGCCCTTTTCAACATCATTGCTTCTAAGCATTTTGAGTTTTTATCCAGCTTGGAGTTTGTATCCATTTTGTAAGCGTTGCCTACGTTTCTTTTCTTCCCTATCTGCTTAAGAAAAATATATATTGCTATCTTGGACGCTCAAAACACACACTGGTTTTCTATTAATATGTATAGGGTCTGCTTCTAAGACAAGGAGGAGTTTATTTGGGCATAAAGGAATGCTTTGATGATCCATGTAATTTCCCTTGTGGCATCGCTTGCAGAATTCAGGAATAACTCAATCTGACATTCATGGGGTATTTCCTGCCTCTCCTTCTAGAGATGCATCCTCCCAGTCCCTCAGATGTCCCCCTTCCCATAAATTTCCTTTCCCCTTCTAGACTCTCTCAGGTCACTGCAGGCAGAGCTAGTCTTACGTGTGAAGAGGCAAGGCATTTTCCAGGACCTGAGACCCAGGAAGGCTGGGCTCCCTTTGGATAAGCTGGGAGAGCAGCATGAGTCACGCTCACGTGGCTTGGAGGGGACAATGGCATCTGCCTTTGACTCTGCTTGGGGCCTCCTCAGATCTAAGAACAGCAAGGATCAGTCAGAATTTTAGCTGCCATCTCTCAGAGGGCGACTCTTAAAATTTGTCAATCAGCGTCTGGACAAATGGTTATTTTCACTGTTCAAACAAAAATAAAATCTCATTATAAAGGGTGGGGAAACGCCATCAATAAAGCAAATGGCTATTCTGGCAAAAGGCCATTTCCCTTCCTGACACCCCCGATAAATCTGAACTCTATACCTGTCAAACAAAAATAATAGTCAAGTATGTGACCAAATGATCTTTGGAAAAGAGAAAATATACAAGTGAATATAAGACATTTCGGGGTTGCATAAATAAAATTCCAGAGTCTGTTGTATCTAATAGCTTAAAATCAGGAGTGCAGAGTTTTCCATGTTTCTTCATGATCACTTAAAATCTGCTTAATTCGGTGCTATTTCATTATTTTTTTATGAATTTGTTGTATGTGTGTAAGTCTAATAAAGAAAGAAGCTATCTATCCATCTGCAAACAGTCCTAGCCTGCCAGAAAACTTTAATCAAAGTTTTATTAAAAGTCCAAACTGCGATTTAAACTCAGTATAAATGTAAGCAGCCGGTCAGTGTGTGAACACTGATGAAGCTCTACAGCAAATTCATGTAACGCTGGGTTTCATGCTTTTCCCTGAGCCTCACAGACAGCCTCTGGTTCTTTTCCTCAGTCTCAGTGTCTTAAAAAGAGTTTGCCAAACTTTATTTACCACATCTTTTAGACTTTACAGCCTTGGGCTGTAATATCTTTGTCCCAGGAACTCAAGATCATCCTTGGTGGCCTGGTTCTACAAACACATGTTAATAATATTATACACAGGGAGTGGGGCTTGCATTTACACAAGGCTTACACAATTCAGAGTGGTGGCTATGGGAGGGCACCTTAATACAAATTAATTTAAAGGTCATTGTAATGCAGCAAACTGTTTGGAAGAAGAATATTATAAACTTACCGTACTTTCTGGCATGATTCTGCAGAAACTGGCTGACATCTGGGATATGCAAAGTTGGTGGAGGCTGACTCTTAATTGGAAGCGTTGGATGGATCAGAATATCTTTGGGCGGCAGCAAAAGGAAAAATAAACAGATTCTATTAAATGAACCTAATGGCTTAAGCTGTTCCATGCTGCATGTACCCTGTGGCTCCCAGGTCTCAGGGTAGACATTTTCATTTCATTAACTACAACCCATGTAGATGAGGAGACTGGCTTAGAGGTTTTGGAGAAGAGCTGTAGTATGATTTAAGTTCTGCATAAAAGTTGAGTTTTCTGTCTGTCAGGGACTTCTCTGACATTCCTTTCTTAGCTCCTGATTGAACTCTGGAAGCAGAGTTAGCAACAGAATTTAGGTTCCATCTAAAAAACTCAAACCAACCAGCCCTGCACTACCCATTTTATTGCAGAAAACCCTTTTCTGCCACTCTTCTTTCTCTCCAATGTGATCTCACAACTGTTCTTACATCTAGTCGTAGATTTTGGGACTAGATCAATGACATATTCCTACAAGAGCGAAGGCCAGTTCTCAGTGCAATGTATTAAACTCAGTATATCTTTTATATCTTTTGAGGATATAAAATTATATATATATATGTATCTCAATATATCTTTTGAGGATGTGACATACAGACAGCAGCAAGTTCCACCAAAGGGAGGCAGAAAAAACATGCTCAGTCACCTCTCAAAAATGACACACACACCCCCCACCACGACCTGCAAGTCCTAACTATTTAGGAATTAATTATCAGGAGTAATGTAGCCTGGTAAACAGCAAGTTTGAGCAGACTTGAACAGAGGTTCTGTTTCCAGCTCTTTCTCTGGCTTAGGAGATGTCTTTTGGCAAGACGCTTCGCCTCTCTGTGCCTCATTTTATCGATGAGAATAACCTGATTTGTAAAATTTTTTGAGCTCCATAAAATTAAACAAGCTGCATAAGAGTTAGCTGTTATGAACTAGCAACCTTGAGCCATTAACTTCCCATGAATGTGGTATGAAGTAATTTAGGCCAATTTTAGCTTACCTTCTACTTCCCGTGTTTAAAAGCAGCATCCTATACAGTCGTCTATGTTAGAAGAATGTAGTGTTCAGAATAACTCTTGAATTCTTCTCTCTAAACTTAGACATGCACAGACAGCCAAATTTCCAGCTGAAAAGCAGATACATACATTTACTTTAATAGTTATTCCATAATTTGTACTTTACTTTTGAAACGTTCCACAAACATAGAGGCCAGTCATGATGAGGATCTAACTTGTGCCTGTAAGTAACAGCTTCATTGCAAGTCAGAAAACAGGATTCTTTCAAGGTTTTAGATTTCCCATTAAATAGGTGTATTCGGGAGTAATATAAATTGTGTCTTAATTCTCATAAAGCAGATAGCTGGTAAGAAAAGCTTTTGCAGAGTCATTAGCATGTTCCAGAAGAAGAAGAAGTTTCTTTATTTGTAGCTTTCACTTTTCCCCTCAGTTTATGCAATATACTGTATTTAATGGCTCTGCTAAAGACGAATGAAATCTTGGCTCTATGGAAATCCTTGGCAAAATTCCCACTGACTTCAGTGGGGCCAATACTGCTATTAACTCTTCCCTACAAGGAAAATCCAGATTGCCTAAGGAACTGACCTGCCTCTGTTAAGACCACAGTCCAGACTGCTTACAAGTTGAACTGACCTTGTCCAATTACTAAGGCTGTTATTCTTGAGGATTTGCCAAATCCTTAAGACAAAACTAGCATCGTAAATTATCCCCAAACTTTCACCCTGGCATAAAACAAACCTTCTCGCTTTATAAGTGAAAGCACCTATGCAGACTTACATCTTCCAATGGTTTCACTGACAGTTTTGCTTTCATAGAAATTAAAAAAAAAAAGAATTTCTTAGCTTCAGAAAGAATCTCATATTTCTTAAATGAATGCTGATGAAATGTTTTGCCCTCGGGTCCGACATCTGATTATAAATACACTAAAATATACAAAATTTGATGAAATCTTAGTATATTATTCTGTATGTCCTGAAGCTATCAGAATTAAGGCTGATTTAAATATATGTTTACACCAGACTGTTCATTACTATGCTTGGTATGTTTCAGCTTGCTTGTTCCCATCAAAATATAAAGATGACTTTGTGAATAGGAAAAAAAGGACATACATGCACAAAGTAGGGAGACTCACAGATAACACTTCCACACCTTCCATCAAATGCTTCAAATCTACTTTGGTAATCTACTGAAATTTCCATACTCAATTAGTTATAATGTGCCTTGCTCCTCAGATACGTCCCACCTAGCAGCAGCCATACCAAAAGCCAACACTGTTTTTGTTTGCTTCATTTACTGAAGCCAGGGCATTAGTAGAATAGGAAAAAAAGGACATACATGCACAAAGTAGGGAGACTCACAGATAACACTTCCACACCTTCCATCAAATGCTTCAAATCTACTTTGGTAATCTAGTGAAATTTCCATACTCAATTAGTTATAATGTGCCTTGCTCCTCAGATACGTCCCACCTAGCAGCAGCCATACCAAAAGCCAACACTGTTTTTGTTTGCTTCATTTACTGAAGCCAGGGCATTAGTATCAATCATAACTGGACTTTATACTGTATATTCTGCTACTTGGCAGAACAGTGCAGTACAAACATCACTGGTTTGGTCACATCATGTTTTATATGATGCATTACGTGCAACTTAATTCTGCCCATTCTCTGACCACTACAAAAGGGTTGAAAGCCAGGTCCTGAACAGTCACCAGAAAACAAGAAACTCTGCATCCAACATATAACAGAAAATTCAGCAATATTGTCATAGTGCAATAGAAGCTCTTAAAATCCAACCATGGAGAATTCTCCATAATATACTGAGGATCTTCCATATTTAAAGTGCTTTTCTAAACATAATGAATGCAGGTATGTGCTATTGGTCATTGAATGAATCTCTGTGTCCCCTTGATAAATCTCTCTAGCCACTTACACACATTTTTCTTTTGAACTCTGGGAAGTTTTACAGTAGATATTGAAGTACTGTTGTGCTGTTCTTAGGTGAAAGAATTTGACTGTAAGCACCAAAGCAGCAAAGCTAAGAATAGCTTTAACTTTGCAAGTCACTGCCACTGAAGCAAATGGTAATATTTCTATTGGAGTGCTGTTAAGACTTGTTCCCATGAGATGGTATGTAGTCTGATTTCAATATAGGAAAACACTTCATCATTTTTTAATAGTCTTCTTAACTACAGTGGGATTACTCACACACCTTAATTTATATATACCCTTAATTTATATATACCCTTAAATTCTTTACTGAATTGGGTTATGTAAAGTGTCCTCAACAGAAAAGCCTCCTCATGCCTTTCATTTTCCAAAGTACATCTTGGGAATTGTAGTCTTTCACTACTGTTCCACAAGTGCTATTTTAAAGCTAGCATTTGCCAGACTCCACCATGGGTCAGAAGACTCCTTTTCTCATGCTACTCATGCCTCCTTCTGTATTTTCTGACAGCTCATACAATTTGAGGTCCTTTTGACTTCATTTGTTGTTACAGTGATCTGTTTCCTTTTTTAGAAGAGCCAGCCTTACTAGAAATGTCTGCAAATTCTCTCCTGCTTTGCTGTTCTTTTTCTAGTAACAAAATCCTTGCTGGAGCTCCCCAAGTTGTCACTGCTACATTTCTATTCAACTCAGTATCGGGGAAGAAGACATGAATAATAATGTCAGCATTGCTTTTGTATGTCTAAAACTGACCTTAGATTTTGAAAAGGTGGAACAGTCCATTTCTCTGTTTATTCTGTAAAGGAGGCAACGACTGTTTTCCTTTTTAAAGAGGCAGCTAGCTTGTCATTGAGCTTCACTTTCTGGGAGAACAGACACAAGAGTGTGTTTGTATCTCAGGGAAGTGTCCCCGATATTCACTTTAATCAGGAGTGAAGGAGTAGGGACTTTCAGTAGAATTACAGACAAATATACTGTCACATCACCATGACTATTGTTGTTTGTGTTAGCCAAACGTAAGCTGTTTCAGGCATGGCTATGCATGGCAGGATCACTCCTTTATTTGATTACACAGACATGAGCTGTACACTGCTAATGGCATCCAGCACTGCAGCAGATCCCTAGAAATTGCCTTGATATAAACAGTAACTAATAATAACATATAACTAATATACGCACTTTCAATAAAAAAACGAGGGGAAACCCTTTTTGAAGATAACCTAAAGAATTCTTTTCATCTGTTCTCTCTTCCTACATCCCATGGCTCCTCCTTATACATTTTACTTAATATTTGCCTTAGATGCCAGTTAAAATACTTGAGCTTTAAGCCGTCAAAGTTGCTAACAGCTTCTCAGCAGATTGAGGGCTTTGGAGATGGAAGATTAACTAGAGATCTTTCTTGCTGGAAGGACAAGTCTGCTCTTAAGAGCACAGCCAGGATGGACTTGAGAATTAATTGTGTGTGTGACTGTACACAGTCCTCACTACTACGCTAGCAGGAGAGCAAGGTCAAATAAGTACTTATCAGAAAGACTTTATCAGCCTTTATACTGCTTTCAGCATGGGCTCTTTCAAGCTTCCTGTGAGCGTTCACAGTATGTTTTCCTACTGTCTTAATGTCCCTATATGGCCCTTATATCCAGACATATGATGACCAGGGAATCTCAAAATACTTCTCCCTATTTTTATTTTTTTTTTTTAAACTAATACAGGTCCTAGAGAAAGCTTCTGATAAAACTAATACAGGTCCTAGAGAAAGCTTCTGCCTGTGAGCTGCCATCTGTAAAGCTTTCATCTAAGAATATAGCCAAAGAACAACAAGTCATTTGTGCTTTTCCTCCATCTCAGGCTGTTGTTTCATTTCATACCTGGAAGTCTTTGGGGTTTTGCTGTTTTTTTTTTTATCTTTGCAGTCACTTTGAGGATTGCTTTGGCTGCCGTTGTGTGCCACGATTACTCTCTGCTTTTGTGACAGACTGATTCATAAAGTCACTTTCAAGCTCCTTTGTTCTCTTCAGAGTGATGCAAAAGGGTTTTGTTTACAATCTCTTTCTTATTAACAGACACAGTTGAGCAACACATACAGCAGCAAATTTTAAGTTATGTATTATGACTGCAAAGGTCTTATACCACTGGAGAACCAGAACACACACATAATGATTTCTGTCTGTCTATCTCTGTCAGTCCTGTGTGACACTGTTCAAAATTTATACCTTGAGTGTACATCTATAGTACTACTACTAATATATATAACGATAGATATATTTATACCATGAGTGAGTTTGGCTCCCATTTTTCCCAGTTTGTACCAATTCTGGCTTCGGCATTCCCAATTACCACCCAGGCTGTATTTGCCTTGGAGGCATTTTCATGGTGCTCCTCTTTGCTTCAGAGGACTCAAATAAAAGTAAAAGGAATAGCTGTTTTCCATTGTACTCAGGACAGTGGACTGCCATTTCCTTTGCAATATGGGATTGGAGCTGTCACTACAGCGCATACAATTACGTTTATACAAGGAATTGTTTAAGCACTCTTAGTTAACCCAAGAACAGGATATGTATTTTCTGGGACACACACAAAAGTACTTACATTTACTTAAATTACCAACTTCTCTTTTGACACTTAATACATACAAAAAGCACCCATAATTGTTCGTGAAACACCACAAAAACGCTAAGTTTGGGCATGTATTTCTTTGCTTGTTTGTGTATTTATGCGTGTATGCATGCATTTTTATGCTGGCTTGGTTTTTGGATCAGCACATTCCTGGTTCCAGCTGAAATGCACACGAGGTTAACCTTCAGTGTCTCTGAAAATGAGGAATTCTTGTTTAAAAGACCATTTGTACATTTCAGCAAGTTAGATGATTTTGCCTCAGGACTCCTGCACTCCAGCCATCATTTCAGGGAAAGAATGAACAGATACATAGTCTAAAAAGTCATCCATGGCATGAAGAAAAACAGAAGTGATATCATAACCAAAAATGCAAAGAGAGTATAAATATATATGTGTCAAGATTCTCAAGTGTGTAAATCCTCATGGCTCCGCTCATTTCAACAAAACTGTGCCAATTTACAACACAAGAGGATTTCCAAAGCTTGGAAAAAAAGGTGTAGTATCCTACATATTTCTGTATGTCTATATGTAGGATAGGAAGTTTACTAGTCTTTCTTCAAAGATACTCTAGTTCATCTCTTTATTGTCAAAAAAAAAAAAAAAAAAAAGAAAAAAAAAAAAAGAAACAGAAAAACCTTTTAAAACCTTTTAAGACATCTTAGCCAAAGTTTTGAAACTTAAACTTGGAAAAATACCAATCACTGTAAAATCAGATCTTTAACACATCATGGTATAAAGCACTACACTTAGTTGTAATACTTAAAAATATTCTGACACTGCTTGTAAAATCATATATAGGACTTGGATTTAAAGTTCTTTCTGTTATTACATTTCCCGTCTCCTTTTTTTATGCCTTTTTTTTTCCAGAGTCAGAACTTCTTAAAGCCTCTGCTTCAAATAAAGGAAAATCTGGTCCCAGATGTCAATAATTGGGAACAGGTCAGCAGAGGGATTTAAACAGAGATGCTTGAAGTTACAATTCATCATGTGGGATCTGACAACTCCTATTTCACTGGCCTCTTTCATTTAGTTTGTATCATAACAAGCTTTAACTAGTGCCACAAAACACAGAGGATACATTTAAGCAGGAAAATTGCATTAATACAGGTCTTGCTAAATGCTATTAGCATTTGCGATATACAATATACCATGTAAACATCTCCTTTCTATCCATAGGTTTGGCATATGCACAGATCGAAAAAGAAATCCATTCATCAAAGTATTTTGTTTCTCATATCAAGCAACCTGCTTCTTAACTTCTGACAGTCAAAAGTAAATTTAAATTGAAAGTTAAATGTCTTTCAGCAGATCATTAGTTAAAGAACATTTAAAATTAATTTTCTGTAATAAACAAGGTATTTGGAGAGGGAAGGAGTAGTGGAGGGAATTGTGGTTAGTTGTGATACAGGTTTTGCTGCTGGAATCAGCAGAAATTTTGCCATTAATTTCAAGGGTAGGGTAGAAGGTTCAAGCTAACTACATTACAGTTGCACTAAACAAATCAACAGAAATACTTACTGCCCACAAGGTTAAAATAGACCATACTTAATTTGAAATCTAGTCTTTAAAAAAACCCCAAACATCTAACTACAAAATCAAGACAGTTTTGTACATTTACATGCAAGGTTAGTCCAAAGACCACTGAAATCAACTAACAGTTTTTAACACATTTCATCTAGTTGAAATTGCATGATATGGCTTAGTATCTGCTAATCATTTGAGTAACATACTATCACTTGTGCTCAATTAAAAATGTTGATTTAGTATTTATAACGCTTTTTTCCTACAATACCACGTAACCATATAATTGCACATATCAATTCTGCCATGCTCCAAATTACAGTATTTTGTGAGCCTTATTCTTCATTGTCCTATGTCTCATGTTAGCCATTAACACTGCTGCTAATTGCGAGTAAGATGGAATAACAGTGGGGTTTTTCTTTCATTTTCTTTGCCTTGTTCCAAATGACTACATAAGCATCCGGGCAAGGGTTAGGTCCATTGAAGTCGATGGCAAAATTCTCCTTGACTTCATAGAAAATAGGATCCAATCCAAGTTACCTGAAACATTTTATACTGTGGAGATTACTTTAGCAATACCCTGTCCATCAAAGACAAAGAAAACTAGCAGGCACTTGGGATGTACACATATACTAATCAACCACAGAGTTATTATTCTAGGATGTCATTTAGGAATGTGCACATTCTTTTTACTCGTAATGTCATGGTCTTCTGAATATTAAGAAGATTCTGTGTTTCTGTGATCTGCATTTGAATGCTGTAGTTAAGATACACCGGTTCTGAAAAGAAACGTTTTAAATAGTGAGATCCCATTTTCTTTTTCAAGATCACTTTTTATTTCTGGATCCGTAGCTCATTATAATTATTCTGTTATGCAATACTAGAGAATCTGACTCCCTTTCTTGTTATAGTAGTCTTTGCTCTCACCCATACACTGGGATGTACTGTGGGAGCCAGACAACCACTGAACATTGAGGAAGGTGTATCCCCTTCGCAAGCCTTGGCTCAGGAGAAAGGAAGATAGAACTTAAAATCTGATTTCAACAAATATTGAGTTTTTTTACTTAAATGAAAATAAATCTAAATTTTTCAGTTAGTGTAACCGGCAGCTGCAGCGGAATTCTAGTATGGAGTCATCTTGCTGTAGTTTTACAACGATTCTGTAAATTTTCTGTTCATTTCACCCCTGGTTTCTTTAGCAGGTCC
The DNA here is from genome assembly GCF_001431845.1 of Calidris pugnax. Classification (NCBI taxonomy): domain Eukaryota; kingdom Metazoa; phylum Chordata; class Aves; order Charadriiformes; family Scolopacidae; genus Calidris; species Calidris pugnax. The sequence continues at coordinate 893,224 of NW_015090809.1, forward strand.
ATATAAAGTCTCCAAACAGCAGAGCTCAGAACGCTCAACAATGTAGGTGAAATGTGGGAGAAAGCCAAAACGCTGTCTTCTTATAAGGCCACAAGTAAGTTTTCACCAATCTGTCTTACAGGTATTTCAAGATCTTGAAGGAAGTGTCTGAAGTACCCTTGCAAGCTCAGAGTGTCTCATCTTCAACATCTAGTGCAGAAACAAAATGGTACCCAAGCTGAACAATGAGAGGAGCTGCAACTTCATCTTGCAGAGACAAGGAAAGGAAGACGATAGGAATCACATAAAGACTTAAAGCAGAGCCTCGTGATATAAAACGCTGAGGTGGCAACATCACTGTGCAGTAATATGCTTTTTTCCCCATGAACTAGAGCAGGCAAACACCAACATAGGCTACTCAGCTCCCACCAAATTGTAAATATATACATGCAATGTGACCAAACGCTGGAAATCCATGAAGTACAGCTCTTAGAAGTGATAGCCAGGCATATCCAGCAGAACCAAAGTCTGACGTCTTACAACTAGCAATGCAGGTAGACAAAGGGATAGAAGTAACTCATTGAAGTACTTGCTCTGCTGCACTGGATTCTGGGGCCTCCCCTTCCAGCTCTGTGATTGTTTGGATCAAGTCTGTCAGGGTCTAACCCCACTTGAGGTGTGAGCAGAAGTGGAACATGATTTCGTCATGGACCTTGGAGGGCTCAGGATGAAAAATGTTAGTTGGAGGCAAAAGGTACAGACGCTATTTCTGATTTTATGATGTCTGTAGTGTGCTCAAAGCATTACTCGTAGTAATGAGCTGTACATTAAATTCATTATGGAAATTAAATACAAACACTGAGATCACTATGAGAATGAAAATCAACATGATAGCATTTTCACAATTCTCTCAGTCTTCTAGAAGGACTGAGAAGAAGAAAGAGATTATAACATCCCAAGGAAATTTGGAAGCAAATATTTTTCTTTGTACCTGTTATGTCTCCTTTCAGACAGCTTCCCTGTTTCTCCTTTCAAACAGTTTGGCTTCCCAGTGAGGATCAGGAAAAATAAATCTACTATGCTGATCTGAAGGATAATTTTCAGACTACATTCAGTTCGTATTAAAAGATATCCACAAAGGGAGGGGTCTAAAATCTGTCCTACAGGGCTAAAGAAAACAAGGCAATGCAACTTCTGCTATTGTCTAAAATTTTCATTGCTCCTAAACTAGCCCTTTGTAAACTCTTTAGGATTTGATTTTCGAACAGATTTGCCTATACTAGGCCCTCTGTTGTACTAAGTGCAATTTTTTAACAGTGCAAGATAATATAGTGGAAGCTTTTTGGCAGTTTGCCTGAATCCAAACACATGTCATCTGTTGGCAAGATAGAAATTGTTTGCTTATGCCAAAAGTGGCATACGTTACTTTAAGAAACATATCTCTTACGCAGCAAGGAATTTAAACACAAGCGTAATTTTTAAGTACCTCAACAGTGCTCTTAATCAAACAAGACAACTCCTTTTTAAAGTGAAAAACTACATTAAGCATCTTCCCAAATGAAGGCCCAATATACAGGAACTGATGCAGTCTGTGTCATGATTTAGGAAATATTCTACAATATTAAAAATTCTAAATGCCATCAAACAAACTGGTTAAGAGCATTATTTATTAGAGCTAGAGGAGGAGAAAAATCTAAAGTAACAAAATTATGATCTACACTGCTTCTATTTTTAGACTTGAGTCTTGGATGCACTGATATTGGTAGAAAGATTCTTAGCTAGTTTTCCCTTCTTCATTCAAAACTTTAAAATACTCTTATTCCAAAAAATAATACAAGCAAAAGCCTTAATGCAGTAAGAAAATTCCTAATTTTATCACAAATCTTGTACTAGATTGCTAGATATACTATATACACATATATATATATATATGTAAAAATACATTACTTTTCTAATCAATCAGCAGGAGTCTTCAGGTGGAACTCAGAGTCCTACTGTGCTAACTAGAAAACTTACTTAACTGAGAACTGAGTATGTTAATGATGCAGAGTGTGGTAGCATTTTGATAGTGAATTTGCACTCTATAGACAGTGAATGGTGATTTCACTATTTAGCCCTTCATTAGTAGTTTTATGCTAATATAATAATATTCCTTTCAAAATCCTAAACTTGCACAATCTCATGAAGTTGAACCAAAAAGAGGATTAACTGTTGTTAACAGCATTAAATTGGAGTTAATAGCATAAAATAGACTCTCCTTAAATCCCTGGAATTCATTAAAGAAAATGTTATGCATTCAGCTGTGGACTGAAATGTTAATCTAATGCATATGCTTTGGGAATGTCCATTCATACATAAATTCTCAGATGAAATATTTGAAAGCATTAATATAATCTTGGACAGCGATATTATTCTAGATCTTAAACTGTTTAGTTTGAGGTTTTAAGAAATACACGCGTTGAGGAACCACATAATTTTTTGTTGAGTCTTAGCTGAAAAAAAAAACCCCTAGTTGATTCTTAAGAAAAAGACATTCTAAAGGGTTACACATTCTGGAGTGTTATAGGAGCCTCAGTGAATCAGCAAATGCAGAGAGCACTATGCTGCTTGAATGAACAACAGAAAGCACTTATGGAACAGTCATGTTTCCTGGAAAATCACAATTAACATCAGCTTGGTTTTGAACTCTGGGGGGGGTTTTTTGTATTTTTAGGCTTTGGGGATGAAATTTTTTTTTTTGTATTTTTAGGCTTTGGGGATGAAAATTTAAAACAGAAATATGAGTTTTTACTCACCCTGAACTGCAAGTATGTATGGCAGCTTAATAATCTTAGAAAAGAGATGGATCTCTATCTGAGAGAAGATAGATAAGAAGGTAAGAAGAATAATCTAAGAGAAGAGACAGACCCCTAGTTAAAGTGCAAAAGTCAACATAATTTTAACTGGAATCTTTACTCAATAGTATTGCCTGGATGTTATTTTATGTCCCAGTCTTCAAGGAGAATGTACACAATGAAATAGCTATACCTGACTGCAACTCAGTCCAGGCTCCTTTAATGTTTTATGAAAACATCAGCTCTAAATTCTTAGGTATCTAAATAGCCTAATAACACAGAACACCACATGCCTAACGATCTCTAACTGTGTGACTTCAGTCGTTACTGTTTTTAAAAAGGAAACACATTATTTGCACTTACATTCTCAGCATGAGTGCTCAGCGTCTGTAGCTGAGCAAAAGAAATAAGGCTCATATAAGATCAGAAATGCATCTCTGGATTCAAACCAGGGCTCCATGTAGCCGAGTATCTTTTTTTCTAGAAGCAGCCATAAGGGCATGTTCGGTGAAGAGCAAGAGAGAAAAAACAGACTCCACTTTCCCTTCAATAGTCCCTCAGTCTCCAATTATATTCAGGTCATGCAATTTCCTGAGTTTAATGGAGTTTCTCTGTTTAGTAATCTTCAGTGGATTTCTTTTCTAAGTGCTTGTCCACTCTCCCCTACAATACAGATAAATATGAGCATTTACAATTGCCTTTTGGTGTACAGCTCTATGGGTCTGCTACCCTTTGCATAAAGAACTACTATATTATGTTGGTTTTGAAGTTGGCTGAGCCAGCTTTATTTGATGGTTCTTAGTTTCTGTATGAGAAGCGACAGGGAACAGCTGATCTGCATCATGTGTCCCCTTGAAAGCCAGGATTCTGTGCATATGTCATCAGCCCTCTAAATCACCCCTTTCCGAGTTAAAAACGCCTAGCCTTCTAATCCATCCCTTCTACAGAAACTCCATACCTTCCTCGCCTTTTTTGCCTTCTCTGAACATTTTGCAGTGTTAACACACTCCTTTCTGAGATCAAGTGATCTGAACTTGCATAGTATTCAAAACATGGTCGAACTATAAACGTATACGGTGGCATAATGGTGTTCCCCGTTTTGTTTTCAATCCTGAAAATGTCTAACAGCTGATTTGGTTTTTTTGACTGCCATTGAATCAATGTTTTATGAAACTAAAGATCATAACCTCAGAATCTTGCTCTTGAGCAGTAACAGCTGGTTCAATTTCATGTATAACTCTAGAGTTGTTTTCATCACGTGCATCACTTCACATCGATCTACAACCAGTATCAACTGCCATTTTATTGTCCAGTCACTTGGTTCTATAAGTTCTTTTTCACAGTCTTCTCTTCTCCTTCCTACCCTGAATAACCTAGTATCTTCCACTAACTTTTAATCTCAATGTTCACCTCTGCTTCCAGGTTATTTATGAGTAATAAATACTCATACTGTCAATATATTAGTCAACTGTTTAACTATACAAGGACCATCCTATTTGTTCCATGGCTGATTAATATTCTTAAAAGCTTTCAGTGAGCGACTTCATTAAATGCATTACATCTCTACAGACTGCCATCAAAGAATCACAGAACTGTAGGGGTTGGAAGGGACCTTCAGAGATCACCTAGTCCAAGCCCCCTGCCAAGGCAAGGTCACCACAGGATCTAGAGCAGGCTGGACAGGAACACATCCAGGCAGGTTTTTAATATCACCAGAGAAGGAGATACTGCTTGGAACAATGTTGTCCACAAATGTGTTTACCCTCTGAACGATCACCCAGAGGTCTGTAAGACAGAACTTTCCTTTATAGAAGCCATATTGTGTAGATCTCTTATGCAGATCATACTTGGTTAGGTTTCCACTTCAATTTAATTTCTACTTTAATTTCCATTTTACTCTTTATCATGAATTTATAACAGAATTCTGCATGGAACAGATGACTGTTATAAACACTAACAAATTAGTATTTCCAAATCCAAACATGTAATGGTTTTACAAATATGGGGACAATAAGGCAAAGAAAGAAAGGCAGCGACTTAAGGAGAGTCAGACAGACAATGCATCCTTGCCATAGTTCCAGTGGCCCAATGTATAAAGGATGGGGTAATACCTTATTGTCCTGGTAGGTCCTGGGGAAATAATCATGGTTCAGAAAATCAGATATTCCTTCTTGCTTTCTTGGCACTTCTGAGGAATACAAACTGATTTGTGGGTGGCACTCACTGTAAATTTGCAGTATAATGCAGTATAATATTGGCTGAGTTCAGCAAGTAGCTCACCAAAGCTACGTTTAATCCTCTTCATTTATGTTCAGGCTGCCTGGTCTGGAAGGGGAGCAAATGAGTACGTTGTACCTTTTACTTTTGCATGTCAGATCCCAAAGTTGGTCTTACTACTCTTACCTTCTTTGCCCAGACGTGCAGCTGAATTGTTATCTTCTAAAGTTCCATTCAGGTTTGAGAATAGATGAAAGAGTATTGTTACTCAGTGAGCAAGGTTCACAAAGCAGAATCTGCCATTCTGTGCTTCTGAAATCACAGAATCACAGAATCTTCTAGGTTGGAAGGGACCTTAAAGATCATCTTGTCCAACCGTCAACCTCACTGACAAAAATAGACACCCACACAACAAACAAGAAGCATCATCACTAAACCATACCTCCCAGCACTACATCAACCTGTCTTTTGAACACCTCCAGGGATGGTGCCTCAGCCACCTCCCAGAAGACACTAACATCTTTCAGGATGGAGAAATGGCTCTGCTATCTTCAGACTGTCCTACCGTAGCTTTAGCAGTGGACATAACCCTGCTATTTCTAGTCTTTAAGCTGCTAAAATATTAGATTTGTTAGTGTGCCAAAGCAGCAGCTGATGAAGCTGTATTGATTTTCATCAATTTGCTTTTACTTTCATTGGAATGTACCATTCTTTAAGGTAAAACTACAGGTTTTGCCAAAAATGTCAAGTCAGGTAAGTCACTCTTTTTCTGTAATTCATGAGAAGGAACAGAACTAAGCAATTAATTGTGAAAACCTAGAAACCTGGAAAGCTAAAGTTGTCTGGGAAGCAAGTTTCTATTTGAACCCTCTCTAACCAGATGAAAGGTTACTTAAAGTACCTAGGAAAATCTTCAAAGAAAAATACAGCATTTAATGGTATTTTCTTTCCCAATGATAGCATTTGATGTAAAAATAACTGTATGAACAAAAATTACTTTTTTTAAGTGATACCCACAGCCAGCATTCCACAGCCAGCTGCAATACTCTCTAGCCTGTATATATGACATTGGCTCATAATCCCTTGAAATCTCACACTAAACAGAAATATTTTCTTTTTCTACTGTCTGGAGGAATACTAGTATTCTAGGTCCATCCATGCAAACCCCCTACTGTGCAAAATCAAAGATGAGTGAAAAAATTTTGTCTGGATCATAGCATTCCCAACATAGTGAATACATATCTAATTTGTGTTTATATTAAGGGTGGCTACATTTGTAAAGATATTTGTTAAGGCATTTAACTCTCTGAATTCAACTTGAGTTAGGCTCTAAACATATTTAAAACTCCACCATTTACAACAAAATGGAAAACAGAATTCTTTTTAGAGGCCACACAAAAGCACACGTGTACCAAAGTATTCCTTATTAAAATTTAGGACAGAAAACTACAGTGAGAGATGAGCACACAAATGGAGGACAAGCTAATAAAAGGATGGCAGTGCTCACATCAATTAGTTGTCTTGTTTGTCATAACAGTCGAGCTCCTTAGTACCCTCTAAATGAGTATTTTCAGCTTTTTTTCTTTTATCAATAGTAAGTCATTCCTCAAAGTAACTATAAAGTAAATTCAAGAGTTGTACAAGGACAAACGGAGCTAGTAGAGCAGCCACAGATTAGTGCCCTGTGTGTGGGCAGCAGCTTCACATACACAGAGCAATTTATTTCAGTTTCTCCCCTTTTAATGAAGACTAGTTTATTACGGATATTTTGCAAAAAAAATGAACGGATGCAGGATGCAAAGAGTAAAGAACCAGAGTTTCTGAAGAAGCGTTGCTCGTGTCTGTTGGTAATAGCCAGAGCCTGGTCAGCACTGAAGTGTGGAAACCATATGGTAAGCTTCACAAACACTCCGAAAATACTGCTGTGAAAACTACTTAAGACAGCAAGGAGCATGTTAAAATTACAGCATTCTTACTGTAAGCTCCGTCAGCGTGGATGGGGAGAGGCAGCTATAGCAACAAGACGAAAATTGTAATATTTTTGAGGCAATTGCTGGGTCTTTGGCAACAGAAGCCCTGCACGTGAGTAAAGAACTTTTTGGCCTTCAGTGGTTATAATAACAACAGTTACAATTAAACACTGTTGCATAGGAAAAAAAAAAAAAAAAAGTGTGGATTTGGGTTTGGTTTTTTTTAAACTTACAATGTACTGTAATCGAGACTGTAATGAGTTGAAGGTTTGATTTGTTTGCAGGGCATCTCAAATGAAAACCATCTTTAGTATAAAAATGTTTTTTGTTTAAAATAGTAGCAACTCCCAACAAAAGTGTTCAAGGCCAGGCTGGATGGGGCTTTGGGCAACCTGGTCTGGTGGGAGGTGTCCCTGCCCAGGGCAGGGGGGTTGGAACTTGATCTTTAAGGTCCCTTCCAACCCAAACCATTCTATGATTCATTCAAATAGCCAGGCCAACGTCTGCTCCACACCCAATCTGCTGTAGAGCAAGTAGACATTCAGTACCCCTTAACCTTTTTATACCTCGATTGAAGAACTCTGTGGTGGAAAGGAAATCCTTTGCTTTAACACCCCTGTGAGAACAAAAGCCAAGCTACAATTCTGAAGCACAAAATACTGCACTGTAGCATCAGATAAAGACCATTTTCTGCACAATAGGTAAATGATCACGACTTGTCTTATCAATGAATGGCAAATACTTAAATAGCCAGGCCAACGTCTGCTCCACACCCAATCTGCTGTAGAGCAAGTAGACATTCAGTACCCCTTAACCTTTTTATACCTCGATTGAAGAAGTCTGTGGTGGAAAGGAAATCCTTTGCTTTAACACCCCTGTGAGAACAAAAGCCAAGCTACAATTCTGAAGCACAAAATACTGCACTGGAGCATCAGATAAAGACCATTCTCTGCACAATAGAAAACCCAAAGGTAAACGATTATGACTTGTCTTATCAATGAATGGCAAATACTTCCCACTGTGAACTGCTGCTTCTCTGTGTACACTTAGGTTGTGTCACATCTTAGGGAGATAATGTGAGGGGACAAGGTATCAGAGCAGTCTATTCAACACACTGGCAAGTTTGCAAAACAATTCTTACCTCAGCATGTTAAAATTTCCTGCCTGCAGCCGATTCTTGCTCCGAGTTACTCCAACTGCATTACTGCCATTTCCTTTTACATTTAACTCTCCTGTGTGATTTCTAGTGCAGCTGCTATAACTTTTGTAGATAAAAAGTCTTCTAGGGCAAACGTTAAAGGCCAAAAAAAAAAAAAAAAAGGCAAAAAGCAGGTTAGATTGTCTAAAATACTTCATAAATACTAAATTAAATTTGTTTTTTGTTTTCCTAGTGCGTTCACACTTTTGTCTCTTGTACATTATTTTCACAGCGTGGGCCAAATTCAATAGACACATAAATGTGTGAAAGTTATTAACTTCCAATAAGGCTTGTGACAACAGATACTTTGATAAAGAATGACCTTATCTGATCCCAGGTCACTACTTAATTTGATGCAAAAGAATTACTACATAAGAGGTAGCAGGTGAGAGAAAGAAGGCAGAAATACCTCAACCTTTGGCAAAGCTAAATTAGCAGCTAGAACTTCCTAGACTCCGAATTTGACACACAAATATATATGAAGCAAGTATCATTTGTTATTATTTTGCACATTAATTTTACCAAAAAAAAAAAAGTGATAAATTAGTAACCGGCACAGAAAAATGCAAAATGATCATGCACAGTTGCCTTAGAGATTCTCAGAAATAGAAGATGTAATCCACACTGATTGCTTAATTTCAGTTTTATATGAGAAAGATTGAATTACGGATGATAAAGAGATTATTTTTTTTTATCTTGCTGTAGGAAAGTTTATTAATTCGTAATCACTGGGAGTGGGCCTGTGAACTGGAATGTGACACTGGCAAATACACATTTTTGTATGTAATAGGCCTACTATAACAACTAAAAATAAGCACCTAGATCTTGGATTCTGTCATTAAGCAAGAAAAAACCTGTCATTTGAAAAGGTGGATTATTTTTTTTCCCCACAATTTTAAACAACAAGTTGTATGGCATCTACCCAACTCCATGGCTGCCTCAAATTTTAAGTAATACGGTTTCTATATTCTTGAGAATGTGAGAACCCACTGAGTTGGGGATTTGCTCTTCATATTCCAAAATAACCTGGAATATTCTACTTCAACTGGGAAAGAGTTATGTCTCACAGTAGCAGAGGACAAAGAACCACCTTTTCTGTCTCCCAACAATAGTACCTTTCTTTCTCTGTCCTATAGGAATGCTTCAATTGCAGTCTATAGGTACTATTTACGTGGCTTGGAGTGCTTTCTAAAGTACATTTAAATGACAGAAAAAAATATGGGTTCTGCTCCCCTGCAACTACCAAGACTGTATAATTTCTGAATCTTTGGAAACCTGCACTTCATGTATGTACATACATGGGTGGATTCATTAGGAACGGAGAATGATTAACTTCGTCCACAAAAAACACTACTGAATACATTTTGAAAACACTACTGAGCGGAACCCTAAACTCTTTCCAGAAGGGATTAAAACTTCCTGTCTTTGTGCAGAAAAATTTTACTCTATTAGAGTGTTTTCTTCTCAATGGATACCTGTTACTTTTGTTACCCTATTCATTAAACCTTTGTTTTTTTCCTTTTTCTTTCATTTTACTTCATTTTTTTCCTCCTCCTTTTTAGTTTGTTTTTTGGTTTTCCTTTCTCTTTCCTCTTTCCAAGACCTTTGACACTATTTTAATAACCTTGAAGAATAAATGAAAGCAATGAGAAACTAACAATCTTTTTCGCTTGTACATTGCTTCAGAAATAGCTTATAATGTCTTACTTGTGATTATAATTTCATATTTATCCAAATGGTCTGGAGGTTGTGCTTTACAACGATATGGTACGTAGCTGACATACAGATGTTCCTTTTTTGTTCCACCAAATATCACAGTGATATTGAGATGAAAAGATGTTTAGATACACAGATGAACATTTTAAATGAAAACATATCTATTTCGTATAGCTGCCATTTCTTTTCTTTTTCTCCTCCTATCTACCACTTCCTTTCTTGTTTTCTTCTCATTTTTCCTGGACTCTAGGTAAATATTAAGACAAGTCACACTAAAATATCAATACTAACACTTGGTTCCTGACAGTTTTTTTCCTGTCATTATTTGAAACAGATGTTTTAAAAGATACAAACCGCTGTTGAAGTGTTTCCTGTGGTTGAAGAAATTAAGGAGGTTTTTTCCTCCCACATAGTTTTTTTGGCAATGCAGCTGCAGAGTTTTCTTCAACTACACCTTTCATGAATCCTTCTCTGTTACCTATATTCAGACTCATGGGAACTTCTTGCTAAGATCTTTCCCATTGGGTCAAATGTGATTGAAATTGGCTAAGGAATGCCAATTTATAAGGGGAGCCATCAAGATAAAATGACATGCAGAGCAGTTGTATACTCTTTTCCCCAAAAGAAGACCTATAAAGTATTTTCTATGTTCTTCATATTTCACTGAATTTCACTGAATTTTAGAGTTGGAAGGGACCATAGAGATCATCTAGTCCACCTCCCCTGCTGAAGCAGGATTGCCTAGAGCTTGTCAGAGCATGTTACTCAGGAGCATCCAGGTGGGTCTTGAAAATCTCCAGAGAAGGGGACTCCACCCCCTCCCTGGGCAGCCTCTTCCAGGGCTCTGTCCCCCTCACCGTGAAGAAGTTTCTCCTCATATTTGAGTGGAACCTCTTCTGTTCCAACTTGTGCCCGTTGCCCCTCGTCCTCTCGGTGGGAACCACTGAAAAGAGTCTGGCTCCCTCCTCCTTCAACCCTCCCTTGAGATCCTTGTCAGCATTGATAAGGTCTCCCCTCAGCCTTCTCTTCTCCAGACTAAAGAGTCCCAGCTCTCTCAGCCTCTCCTCATCAGGGAGATGCTCCAATCCTTGAATCATCTCTGTTGCCCTTCGCTGGACTCTCTCCAGTAGTTCCCTGTCCCTCTTGAACTGGGGAGCCCAGAACTGGACACAGGATTCCAGTTGTGGCCTCACCAGTGCAGAGCAGAGGGGGAGAATGACTTCCCTTGACCTGCTGGCCACACTCTTCCCTATGCAACCCAAGATACCATTGGCCTTCCTGGCCACAAGAGCTCACTGTTTACTCATTGTCATTTTACTGGCCCCCAGGACCCCTAGATCTTTCTCTTCAGTAGTTGCCTCTAGCAGGTCCACCCCTAACCTGTACTGGTACCTGACATTATTCCCACTATCACAGAATAATGAGGCTTGGAAAGGACCTCTCAAGACTCCCTGATGAAAGCAGGGCCACCTACAGCTGGTTGCCCAGGATCATGTCCAGACAGCTTTTGAGTATCTCCAAGGATATACTCAACAACTGCTCTGGGCAACCTGTTCCAGTGGTGTGTCATCTCCCTGGGAATGACTTCCATCCCAAGTACAAAAGGGCAGGCCCGTGCAAAAATGTCACTATACACTGTTTTATAATGAAATGTAAACGTTTAGGTAAAAACAGAAAAGCTAAAACTGAAAATTCATGGTGACAGTCAAGTAAATCATCACAAGAATATGCTGCTTATTCTACTTCATACCTATTTGTATATTTGTATCTACTATTAGGGACACTATTCTCAACTAAAAGGTTTCAGTCCTTTTAGGTTATTCTCTCGAAAATGAATATGAAGAAAACTCTATATATTCACACTCAGTACCTACTCAACAACTGCTCCGGGCAACCTGTTCCAGTGGTGTGTCATCTTCCTGGGAATGACTTCCATCCCAAGTACAAAAGGGCAGGCCCGTGCAAAAATGTCACTATACACTGTTTTATAATGAAATGTAAACGTTTAGGTAAAAACAGAAAAGCTAAAACTGAAAATTCATGGTGACAGTCAAGTAAATCATCACAAGAATATGCTGCTTATTCTACTTCATACCTATTTGTATATTTGTATCTACTATTAGGGACACTATTCTCAACTAAAAGGTTTCAGTCCTTTTAGGTTATTCTCTCGAAAATGAATATGAAGAAAACTCTATATATTCACACTCAGTACCATTGTATCCTTTGATAAAATCATTAGCACTCATCAGAAAATAGATGATGCCAAAAGCACTGAGAATCCACTAGTGAATGATTTGGGATGTGGACATTAACCCCTTTGAATGAAAACTCACATGATGTCTCTTCAATGTACATCTCACTGAAGATTCCAGAAAAGAAAGACATCAGTATATTAATGCAGCTTAATGATTATTATGTGTATCATACATATGTTTTCTCTGGACATTCAAGAAAATACAGGTAAAACCAAAAATCCAACTATACTTTCCGTGGAAAGTATAAAAGCATAAAAAAAAGACCTCTGTGGTATCTAATTTGTGCACCACTTACTGAAAAACGAGGCTTCAGCATTCAAATCTTCTCTTTCTCTAGTCCTAATTCAGATCACAGTATGACAGGGCTTTTTAGTCAGATGATCAGATTTTGACTCTTCTGTGCATCTAGGACCTCGTGTTTTAACATAATAAAACTATTAACATGGCTCCATTCTAAAGATAAACAGCAGTTTCTAGACACAACAACAGCTTTTGTTTGCATAAATGCTTTTTACTGAATCTGAGCAGCATTTGAAAACCATACATTTTTTGTTTAATGTTACTTGCCAAGAATGAGAACAGCATTTGGGCTACAAGCTTAATGACATCACCGCTGAAGAATGAAATGATTTTCTCATCTACTTAAAAAAACCTGGATGCTATATAATGTTTAAAAAAAGGTAATCTCCATTATCTGTTCCTAGTAAGTGCATTTCTAATAATCTACATTTCCTAGCAGATACACCTCTTCTCTTTTCAGAGAGGTCAGACAGATCATGCAGATGACAGGGCTAAAAGTTTGGGTTTTTTTCCTCCTCTATGCATCACAGAAAAAAGAAAAAACAACCCTAGTATTAAAAACTTGCTAGTTACAGGAAAATATAAGAACATAAACTAAACAGGGCTAACATGGTTGAGGTAAAGAGAGTTTAATAAGTAGAGCAAAAGCTGCACACACAAGCAAAGCAAAAGAAGGAATTAATTCAGTGCTTGCCATGGGCGGGCAGGTGTTCAGCCATGTCCAGGAAAGTGCTTGCCATCGGCGGGCAGGTGTTCAGCCATGTCCAGGAAAGCAGGGCTCCATCATGTAGATGTCATCCCTGAGCATCACCCCTTTCCTCCTCCTCCTCCCAGCTTTCCATGCTGACATCCTATGGTATGGAATATCCCTTTGGTCAGTTGGGATCAGCTGTCCCAGCCGTGTCCCCTCCCAACTTCTTGTGCACCCCCAGCCTCCTTGATGTGGGGGTGGTGTGAGCAGCACTGTCCATAATCATGACTACACCTTGGTGATCTGTTTTGTTCATAAATTACCTCTTCGAAGGCTCAAAAGTGCAAAAATTAGAAGTATCAATAGTTACTTTCATAATTTACTCAGATTTTCAAACAGCCATGCTTTGCTGTTCCTGGTTTTTTCATTGATTATTATTTACTTAATTCTTTTTCTACTTTTTCCCCCCATTTTTTCTCTTGGTTAGATATCTGAAAACAGAGATGATTTAGGCAACTAAGACAAACCTTGCCACTAACCCTTGTACCAGTGAAATTCTATCCCATCATCTTGCAGAAAACTATAGTTATATTCTATATGAGAAGCTAACGGTGGCTTATCATCCCGGGTGGCAAACAGGAATTTAAAAAACTGGCTGTTTCATTCATTTCACCATGTATGTTAATATTTTTCGAGAAACACAAGTTCTTGATCTATGTTTTTCATGTCTGCACACAATTTTGCTAACTAAAAATGTGCAGTAAGCAAATGGTTTTTTAAATGAAGTATCCTTGAGCTTTTAAAATTAAAGTATACATTATGTAACAGACACTTTTAACTACTAACAATATTAGTGCTCACGTTAATTTGGTGGCTTTTTAAAAGCTTTAGTGATTTTTCATTTAATTTCAAATCTGTTACAAGAGATCCTTGCATTTTTAGGGTACTGCTATTTATTGATTGTTTAGATCTGTTTCCAATTCTTTCCAGATCTTAGAATGTCACAGAGGTCTGGAAAGAAAAGACTTTACAACCTTTTCCTTCTCTGTGTGTATGTTTTCTTCCATCAAACTATCAAAGTCTGTATGTTTTCTTCCATCATTTGATATGGACAGTCTAATAAATGAGGTTCTATTAATGCCATCTTCTCTTATTAATTTATTTATATAAAATAGACCTACTTAAGGCATACATACAAAATAGCCTTACCTAGGGCTTTGATTTATATAAAATAGACCTACTTAGGGCATACATACAAAATAGCCTTACCTAGGGCATACTGGGGAGGTGGGGCGGAACAAAATAAAAACAACAGGGGGAGATACTGGATGAAATTTTGGTTCCACTCAGGGTTAGGTTTTCACATATTATATACTTTTTAAACATCCAGGGGTATAAACTGCCAGAGCTCACTTGTTTGAACCATACATGACTAATGCTCTCAGTTCTATAAGGACTGTTACACATCCTGCTAAGCTCTCAAAAACAGAAAAGCCAAGAGCCTTTAGACCCTGCCTTAATGTAGTTTGAAGAAATAAGCTATTTCCCAGCTCTGAACCAGCTGTACAACGCTTGGCTAGCCTTGGCAGAATCCCTCATTCTTCAGTCATTTAAGCTTTCAATGAAAAACATTTTCTTTGTAGAAAAAAAGGCTTATGATCTCTGTTGGAATGAAGGCTGTTGCTGACCATCCTTCCAGAAAACCAGTATTTTTAATTTTTTGTGTGTGTGTGTGTGTGTGTTAAACGGAAACCCAGCATTTTTAATTTTATTTTGTGTGTGTGTGTTAAACTCAGCGGGAGCTAAACAGGTGGCTTTGGAAATTGCACTTTCATTGATGTACGTGCATTTACACTTACACATCACATGCTCAGTGTGGTACACAAAATAATTGATCCACTGCAATTTCAGTTATCCCGAGTCTGGACTTAGTACTCAGATCTGTGAGCCAGACTTGGGTAACTTCAGGTACAGGGAGATCTGAATCTCCCAAGAATTAACCAACTTCTAATTGCTTTAGACTGACTATTATTGCAGCAGGAGCATGAACCTGGGAAATGACAGTGGATCTTTCTGCGTATGATAGGACAGACAGCATTTTCCAGGGAGATGGTTTGCTGGAGACTGGCAAGTAGTTAATGGGTAAAATAATTAAACTCCAATGATTATGAGTCTGCACCGTTTCTTTTAGCTGAGTTTTCTCCTAAACTACAGCATTAAGCTGTTCACCAGTTTTACTCTTTTCTCATCTATCTTGCCACTAATTTTCTCACTCATCCTGATTCCAGAGAAGCATCATTGGTTTCAAGTATTTGAACCAAATTTTCATGACATCTGTGTTTTAATATCTCATCACTTAATCGCCAGTAACCGCATTAAAACAATGACTAATATTTTAATATTGCCAATGAAATGCTTTGTTCTAAAAAAATGGTAGTATCTTTATGTAGGTGGCTGTTTCTCTTTGTCATTTTTTCCAATCCTCACTTCCTTCCAAGCAATTCCTTTTCAATTCAGGAAGTGGTATTAATTATCACTTCAATTGTATTGATGGAAAAAGGTCAAAGAAAATTTAATAAAGCTCAAAGCCAAATAATTTTCATTTTTATAGTCTATGTAATAAAAAGATAAATAGTACTTCTAGGACTCTTTCTTTCTTAACTTTTCAAACACCACCACTGTAATAGCAGATGCTCTGTTAATAAAGCCAGAGCACATATTAGAGTCCTGTTTTATTTCAAGCTGTGTGATGATGATGATGTATCTGCATCCTAAGTATTTCCACACTCCTCTATTATTGCAAAATGGTATAATTAGATTAGATCATGTATTATTACAAAAGAATTACTTACCCTTATCCATCTCTTCTAAGGCTAGAAAGAAGGGGACTATTAGTTTCTGGAGCTTAGCACAAGTTTTTTTTGCTGTGTTAACTGCAATTGTGCAATTTCTACTATGACGTCTAGTGGCTGCTGTTTATTTTCTGTGGTTTCTTCTACAGACAAGATTTTTGTGGTTTCTTCTGTGAAGAATTAGGATTGCTAATAACAAGCCACAGGAATTAGATTTCTCAGGGTCAGAGTTCACTATATTTTTGCTAAGCAGCACTACAATTTTTGAGTAGGAGCATCAATAGCAAGAAAAATTCTAACAGGAATTTCTTCCTCTTCTGACTGACAAATACTCACGCAAATACTTTACTCTGTCAGCGAAGCAACTAGAACATATTTCTCTAGACCTGGGACAAATATTTATTCATATGGCACTCACTGTTCATGACTAGTCTCCTGTATATATATTTTGATCAATTCTCCTGGCTTGTAGTTAGTCAAGAACAACTATGGCTTTAAACTGCAGTAAGGAGTACCGTTCTGAAACCGACAAAAAGTATGCTGAAGACCTAAGAAAAAAATATTCAGATTCATGCAAAAATAGGCACAGATAGGTTATCTGTAGCAACAGAAACTTACAGAACAGTAGTGATAATCTATTTAGTAAAGTTAACTAAAACCCAATAATCTAAATCAACCCTTAAATGCATGTTTAGATAAAACTATGCTTCCAAAAAGCAGTATCTATCCTAATTACAATGATCACCTCATACCCCTAGTACATCATCAGCCTTTGATTGACTAGAGTGTCTTTCTCTAGGTGATAATCAATGATCTATGCTGATAATAATATGATCTCAATGATCTTGAGATATATGTGATTTTGGACTAATTTGGAATAATATAAGTATATTAAAACTATTTAAATAAATCAATTAAAGATCAAAACAAGTATCTAGAGATCTGGAGAGATCATCTAGATATGACATCTAGAGGCTGCTCTTCTGTTCATCCTTCACACGCCTCTATTTCCACATCTGTCACTGGGTTATGAATTAACAGACTGATGCTAAGTCATTACTTAGAATCAGAGTAAACAATTTTATTTAATCAAGTGGGACAGCAACATAAGTACTTGATAAACATCTGTCTACAGTATAAGTGGACACAATTATGTGTTGTTGAAATGTTCTTATGTCATGCCTTCCTTATACAGCAACCCAACGTGTCCAGACATCCCCAGTTGTGTGCAACAAGCAGAGCACTAGCATTTAGGGAGATGTGTGTAATAAGCACCATGGTGGATGAAAGGAAAGAAGTTACCATTCTTATGAACAACCATAAACCAAATCAAGCTCTTCAGCATACACCGAGGTGAAACATAAACCAGCTGAAGGGATTCAAACTCTCCAGCCTTCTGTAACCAACGTTGTTCTGGAGCTGTCCCAGGAAAGTCGTTCCCTTTAAGGGCCCTGCTTCATCTAAGCAGCAAAGTTAACAGAAGCAGGGCCGTTAAATAAACGACTTTCCTGGGACAGCTCCAGAACAATCTCAACTGCAAACAAGCACACATTTTTCTAGGGCTGCTACCTGTGTGGCATCTGACTCCCCCCTGTTGTGTTCTTACTGCTTTGCTGTAGGGGAGGACACCTCAAAAGGGAATTTCTTCCAGGTTACATCACACCTAGAGAGATACATCCAGAGCTTTTGTAAAGCAAACCGATATTTTCACAAGGTCGCCATGGAAGACTGAAGTCTTATTTGGCATCACAAAAGTGACATAAGATAACAGGCAGATTTTAATCTTTTGTTTTAAAACCCAGGAAAGAATCTTATCTGAAGGCAAATAGATGCGGCTGCAACACGAAAGAGAGGGATTGTCAAGGTGTTGACTAGGACTGGCACCACTCCTCTCAGCAGTGCACTAGAGATACAGCTAAACACCTTACTTTTCATGAGAAAAGCCAGAGGCTTATTCTTTGTAAGAGTGTGCTCAGTCACCTTGTAATCCTTTATCCTAAGGCAAAAAAAACCCCAAAACACTTGAAGAGAAAGCTTTGCGTACCAGGATGTACACACTTCAGTAACAACCTCTGGTTCTCTCTTACTCGTTAACAAAACTGTATTAACGACTAACAGTTCCTTCCTTCAATATTTTAGAACACTGCTTTGTTTGAAAGGTAAATATTTCTCTCTGGACCTCGAACAGCCACGTTCAGCCTGGGATTGGTGACACTCAGCTGTACAGCCAGCTCTTCCTGTCATCACCTGGCCCTGGAACCACCCGTCCTCACTCTCCAACAGAGCTCATTGGTGCTTCTTGGGACTCTCCTGGTCATCGACGTCCGGGTACTCGGTGAGATCCAAGGTCAGCACTCGGCTGAACATGATGTCGTCGTGCTGAGAAGGGGAAGGAGTGTCCAATTGAAAACATTTTGTTACTTGAAATGAGCATTTCATAAATGACTGTGAGATACAACAATGAGCTTGAGTTACCAAAACGATCTTTTCATCAAGCCAGCGACTGGACTTATTTCTGAACACAAAATGGTTCAAATCCAGTAACACAATTACGTACATGATTCACTTTAGTGCACTTAGAGTGTAAATCAGTGCCTCAACAAACACCAGTGTGCATTATTCAACAAGATTTGGTAATAATTAGCTGTTACCTCTGGACACACTCCAATCAATGCGTCTGCTTTGCAATAAAACTCTTTCTTTAGAGAAATAACTATCATTTGAATCTTCTCATGTGCCTGGTCTCTAATGAAACTCGATACCTTGGGAAAGAAGCCAAACATTTCAGTAAGTTCCTTCTGGCAGCCTTAAACCCTGCCATAGTTAGGGAAGGATGAAGAAAGAACTGGACTCTCTTAGCTGCAGAATTCAATTAATAAGCAGGATAAAATGAGAAATAAAATGGTCTTTAGAAACTTGGCGTGTTCTTAAGAGAACCCCTCGGATTTGCTGCTTTTAGAAAATGCCCAAGAAAATACTCATTCACTCCAATGAAGAACGTTTCTATAAAAAGGCCAGTACCAATGACAAATATGAATTTAAACCTAGCCCTAGTCTAACATCTCATACCACCATTATTTCAGTCCTAAGCCCAATATATTTTAAAACAGGTGAAGACAGTGTAACCAATCTCTTTATCCCAACAACTTGTAATGAGCAGCAGCCACCCTTCTACAAAAGTTATCATTATAGTGTTGATAAAAGGATAAGGTGAAAGGGACCAACTTACTTTATCAATGTTTGTGTTATCCAAGGCAGCATCTACCTCATCTAAAATGAAAAAAGGTGCTGGCCGAAAACTGTAGGAAACAAGACAGTATTTGCACTTAGATGCAAAAATCATGGAATAGAATCATAGAATCATCTAGGTTGGAAGGGACCTTAAAGATCATCTAGTCCAACCATCAAGGTAACAAAACAAGGTAAACAAAAAAAGAAAGAAGCAATAAAAAAAATCATTAAACCGTATTTCTGAGGACCGTGTCAACCCATCTTTTGAACACCTCCAGGGATGGGGCCTCAGCCACCTCCCTGGGCAGCCCATTCCAATGCTGAATAACTCATTCCCTGAAGAAATTTTTCCAAATATCCAATCTCAACCTCCCCTGGCACAACTTGAACCCATTTCCCCTTGTCCTGTCGCCTGAGACTTGGGAGACGAGACTGACCCCCACCTCTCTACAACCCCCTTCAGGTAGTTATAGAGTTATAAGGTCTCCCCTCAGCCTCCTCTTCTCCAGGCTGAACACCCCCAGCTCCCTCAGCCTCTCCTCATAAGACTTGTGCTCCAGACCCCTCACCAGCT